>NW_017731530.1:1600131-1611066 GCF_001890085.2 Hipposideros armiger
AAAAAAAAAATATCAGAAGTATCTGGACGCTGGTGGTAACCACTCTGAGCACCTCTTATAATTGCAGAAGTCAAACGTGACTTGGATTCATCTTTTGTTATTGGTATATATTTAATATTACAAGTTTAATACAATTTTTCCTTTCTTAAAATGTGTACATCTTTTTGGCAATCTCTGTATATGTTTAATGGTACCACAACTCAAAGCACAATGATAGCAACAATGAAGAAAATAAATTTTAGTTTCTACAAGGTGAAAAGTAATACCTAAAAGGAGGTTGCTTCAGCTTTGATTTATTCATTTTGTAGCAAGATATTTCTTTACTATATTGCCCAGGCGAGGCCATGCATCTGCCAGACTTCATTCACCTTAATTTAAAAAAACGGGGAATCTACCACCCCTCCTCCCCATGAAAAGAAAATAAAAGGAAAAAACCAAAGAAGGAAGGAAGCAAAGAAGCAAGGAAGGAAGGAAGGAAAGAAAGAAGGAAGGAAGGAAGGAAGGAAAAAAGGAGGAAAGGAAACACTTTCATCCTCAAGTGCTTTATCAAGTCCCAAAATTTCTTCAGAGGTTCATGAACTTTTAACTTTGTGCCAATATTCTATCACTGATAATCATAATAGTGATAAAAAATATTAAACTACATTTAGTGAACTCTGTTAGGGTAGTGGTAATTCTCATGAATTACTGCACCTGTGTAAGTATAAATTGGTTAAAATAAACTTCTGTAAAGCAAACTGGCAATATGTATCAAGACTTTTTTTTAAATGCTCACATTCTCTGACTCCGAATTTTACTTCTTGAGATCTTAGATTTATAAAAAGAGATACATTCATGAAGATATTAACCACAGCATCATTTATAAATCAAAAATTGGCACTTAAATACTGTGTGCTCAGCCATAGGGAAATTAAATTCACTGTAACATTTTTTTAAGTAAAAGTACAGATACAAACCTGTATAAAATATGGAAATTGTTCTTTATAAAGTCAGTGAAAAATCACTATGCCGTTTTTATTTACAATTACAACTATGTTAAAAATACATGTTTATGTGAGAAAAGACCAGAAGAACATAAACTAGTACTGTAGACTGCTAACTGTGATTATTTTGAATGAGGCTATTATACATGATTGGTTTTTTTTCTGTATTAATTTCTGTTTTCAAAACTTCATTATAGATTTTAAGGTATTCTATGTCCTATAAAATATTTCAGTTTTGACAGGGAATAAAAAACTTAAGTCAAATTGGAATTTTAATTAAAACTAAATGTAATACTAAAATGAATTCAAGTAAAGGTTTATTATGTTTACAATGATTTCTATTTTTAAACATGCTACATTTTCAGAATTTAAGGCATTAATCTTGAGATCTTGACAATTTGGGAAAATAAGACTAGAATGACTCTCACAGTAAAATCAAATTTTTACGAAAATAAAAAAAAATCATGTTTACTAACTGTAATTGCTATAAACTTTAATTGCTATAAACACATGAATACGTTACCTATGTGCAAATCTGGGATAACCACATTGATTTTTTTTTTAAGCTGAGCCATCCTGCCACCTGTTGGCAGCTCAGCAGCAGCTCAGCTCGGGCTGTGAATTGAACCGGTGACCCTGTTGCTCAGAGCTCACACTCTTGAGTGAGCTCTTAACCAACTGAGCCAATTGGCTGGCCCACCACATTGATGTATATTGTTATTTCTTTTTTAGTATTTCCAGTATTTGCTTCACAAAAAGTATCTAAAAGAATATGGATTCAAAGCCAGATTCAAACATGTAAATATTACCTGAGATCTGGATAGATACATGAAATAAAAACCTAACAGGAATTCTCCAGCCAGATTGCTTTCAAATAATAAAATTATTCAATACATATGATACCTGAGATTTAAAGACCTTAAAATTGATCATTTGTAAAAGTAGATGTAGATTGGTACTGCATTCTCTTTTTCATTAAGATTTAAATGACTGATGATGCTTAATGCATTCATTTCCTGAAGAATTTTTATATTTTTGGAGTAAAGAAACGAATTTTAGTAGTACAATCTCAGCAATTCAGCCAGTTGAGTGATGCTCAGAGAATTTAGGCCTGAATGGAAGTTCTTTGGAGTCCTAAAATTATGTGCTAAAGATAACCATTGGTCTGCATAAGGCTGCTGGTAGTTATTTGGATGTACAGCTCTAGTTCACAGATTCACTACATTTTAGCACAAATGTGTCAAAATGTTTGAGTTCGGAGCTTTTGGGAAACTTTTCTGATCCAATATTACCAAGACTATAAATCCATCTGCATAGCATTTGGAAAGGATTATTTGTTTTGTAGGTTAGTAACTAATAGGCATGACCTTATAACTATCTTTCTGCATGTCCAACTTCCATCTCAATTTGGTAATATTATTAATAAATAACCCAATTATTCACTTAGAAGACCTGCAAGGGAGAGGAACCCAATAGACACTATAAAGCAAACGATAGAATTGGAATAATTTTTTTTTAATTAAAGTTTATTGGGGTGACAATCGTTAGTAAAGTTACATAGGTTTCGGGTGTACTGGGAACCTCACTCTAGAGTGGCTAATTAGGCAAAGAAAATTGATGACCTTGAATTCTTCAACTATTTGTTGGTTTTTCTAGTCTTGCACCTCAGACTGGCCAGGGTTATGTCCTTAGTAAGGTTTCCAATAAATAAAAGGTTCACAAAACCTGACAGACAAGCAAGTCAAGATTATTGCCTAAAATAAGGCCTAGGTTTCAAAATAATCACCTTCTCCAGGATGGTATCAGGTCTGTATTCCTCCATTACCATTGATAATTAGGAGTTCACTACATAAACAGTTTATGAGTTTGTCAAATGCTTTTATAGGTTTTGTGTGTGCATGTTTGCCAATTTTCATGCCCTCCTAGATTAAGGCTCTGTTTGTCTCACTTACTGTACTCAGTGCTATGGGAACTTTTGCAAATGAAGCCCAGATTTAGAATGGCAATCATGACAATGAAGATAATAACCTTCTATGTTAATATTCCTCAAGAGTCCAAAAGAAGAGTCGCAGTAGTACAGTTTAAATGGCTTGGACACGTCTCTTTGTGCAGATAAGCAGTTGAATAGGATACAGCTGGCAGCAAAATGATTGGGTTGTATAGGGTATATTTATCTATTCTTTATTGGCATCAGCAAATGATCCTCCATAGTTACTGTGCCAATGTACATATCACCCAAATAGTTGCTATTTCTTTATCTCCTCATCATTTGTTCTCAGACTTTTAAATTTTTTGCCAATCTGATAAGTATGAAGTAGTGTCACATTTTATTTTGCATTTTCTGATTACTTCTGAAGTTGACCATCTATTCTTATATTATTGGGTTTTTGCATTTCTTCTTTTGCAAATTTTCCACAAGTATACATTTACCCATTTTTCCATTGGGTTGTTTGGGTATTTTTTAAATACTGATTTTAGGAAAAATCTTCATATATTCTTGACATTATTGTTTTGCTTTTATGGTATTGCAAATGTATTTTCCCAATCTATTGCTTATCTTTTCATTTATTGTGTTTTTGTGATATACAATTTTTATTTTATTAGTCATTTTAATCAATCTATTCTTTTTTCTATTTTCTGTGTCAGTTAAGTGATTTCTTCCTATTTAGTGTCATAAAGATGTTCTTACCTTTACTCTAAAAATGTTTAAGTTTTGCTTTCCACATTTAGGTCTTTTACCTACCTAAATTATTTTCTTGTGTATCAATCAAATGAAGATCTAATTTACATTTTCCTATATCAATGGCCATTTGTCCCAATCCAATTTATTATATAGTCCGTGTTTTCCCTATTTCTTCGTAATGCCGGGTTTGTCACAAAATGAGTTTCCATAAATGTGTGGGTCTATTTCTCTGTTCTCTCAGCCCCAGTGGTCTTCCTGTGCACCAGTACCACACTGTTTCAATTATTACCTTGTACTGTAATTCTTGACTCCTTTTTTTTTCCCCTCAATTTTTATTGGTTATTCTGTGCTTTTTATTCTTTCATATAAATTTTAAAATAAACTTTTCAAGTTTCACAAAAATCTCTCTTGGAATTTTGATAGGAATTACATTAATTTATAGATAAAATGTGGAAAGGTTGATGTATTTGCAACATAGTTTCTTCTTGGTATACTGCTCTATTTATTTAAGTCTTTTATGTCTTATAATAATGTTTTATTATTTTCTCGATAAAGAAAGGTCTTGCACATTCTTTGTTAGATACGTTATGAGATACTTTATAGTTTCTGTTGCTTAGACTATCCAATTACTCTGACATAATCAATATTGGTGACCAGTGCAAGCTGCTATGGAATGTCAAGATGATCAAGGTTCCTGTGGATTATATTGTGATTGATAGCAGTTAAAGCTCTGGGGCAGGCCACTGAGTGTGTATTACTCTCCATGTCTTTGCTACAGAACCCTCTGAGTGAGAGCACTCTGGGTGCCCTTCAGGCCTCACGGAGCTACAGTTTATCAAAGCTGCTAGGTCATTTTGGTAGTTTTCTATTCCCTCATTTCAAGGTTTGTAATTTTGTCATCTGTGGCTGAATACACCAATATTTCAAGCTGCAGCTCTGTTCCTACCATCTTTCTTTTCTGTTTTTTTGTGCCCAAGGTGCCTTGTCTAATTGTCTGCTTAGTTATTTTTAATCATGAGCTACTTATTCTTTGGAGAATTATTTGTGGCAATCTTTGAAAACTAGCATTAAAGTTTGGTCTTCCAGGCAAGATTTAGTTTTGTTTCTACATGGCTCTGCTACTTGAGTCACTGCTACTTGAGTGTGGGACCACTTTAAATTTACAGCTGGGCGTTTTGGGGATTGCCAAAATGAAGTGAATATGGGCTGAAAATCCATGTGAGGAGAAATTATTAATACAACTCTTTAATGAGTTTTATTTCCATACCTTGCTTTGTACAGGAATAAAGCAACTTTCCCTGATTGTGGCAAGGTGGAGACATTTATTTCTTGTTTACCATTTCACCATGAAGGTAACCTTGTAAAGTCCAAACTTTAAAAGCAGAGGATCTCCTACTAGCTTCCACATTGAGAAGGCCTGGGCTATGTCATCTGAACCCCATCCCAAGAATTAATGAAAATTAAATTGCAAGTCATCTAGGTTTGAGAGGTAGCCTCAAAGCAAAACTGCTTCAATTCTCCACTAATCTTACAGTTATATTTTGAGCTTATGTCTTGATTATATTTTCAGCTTTTTGATGTTTTTAAGAAAACAAAATTTAAATACTTAATATAAAAGTTTCAGATTTTCTACCAATAAGAGGACAAATCTGAGTATCTAATGAGGTGTGTTATAAACTATAAAACTGTACAATTAAATTTTTAACTTGCCCACTTCATTCAATGAAATCTAACATTACACAGTATCTTGATAATCTTCACGAACATGAGGATTTTGGATTCCTCTATTCCCCTTCTTACGTTCCTTCTGTTGTTGCCTTTAGTTCTACCTCTTTACCCCTGGATTAGTTTTCTATTGCTGCTGTAACAAATTACCACAAACGTAGTGGCTTCAAACAATAAAAATTTATGGTTTATAGTTCTATCAATAACTCCACTCCAATCTCACCAGGCTAAAACAAAGATGTTAGCAGGGCTACACTCTTTTTTGGAGATTCTAGGAGAGAATCTGTTTCCTTACCTTTTCCAGCTTCTAGAGGCCACTCTTACTCTTTGGCTCTTATCTCCCTTCCTCAATCTTCAAAACTAGCTATAGCAGGTCACATCCTTTACACATTGCATCTCTCTCTGACTTTTCTACCAGTGTTGCATCTCTTTCTCTCATAGCACCTAGGAAAACATTTGAACTTTTAATGGCTCATATAATTAGATCAGGCCCACCCGAATAATCCAGGATAATCTCCCCATCTCAAGGAACTTAACCTTAATCATATCTGAAAAGTCCCTTTTGCTATGTATGGTAATATATCCATGTGTTTCCAGGATTAGGACATTTTGGAAAAGGGAGAGTGACATTATTCTGCCCACTCAATCCCCAGTAAATATTTGTGTTGTTGTTGTTGTTGTTGTTATTATTATTATTATTATTATTATTATTAATGCTTACTTAGTTTTACCAAAATAGTTTCCAAGTTCTTTGCTCATTGTTGCTTCTCCCCTTCTACATTTCTTGGGGGGAGGGCTTAAAACTTATCTTCTTAAAGAAGTATGTCTTTTATTGATTCTCTTACCAAAGATCTATAAATATTTTTTAATCTGTCTAAATCTATTTTTGTCATATAAATGATGGTTTACCAGGGTATAGAATTCTAGACTGACTCTTATTTTTCCTCCACATTAGTAAGGTATTATTCCATTGGGTTCTAGCATTTATTGTTGCTCGTGAGAAGTCAGCTGTCAATCCAGTTGTATTCCTTTGTATGTAATTAATTTTTGTTTCTGTCAGCTTTTAAGATTTTTACCTTTGTGTTTGATACTCCAAAAATTTGTTTTCATAAGTTTAGACATGAATTTATTTACATTCACCCTGACCAAGATTCAGTATATCCCATCAAGTTGAAGATTCATATCTTTCCTCAATTTTGCAAACCTCCATGCTTCCTTTACTTCAAATATTGTCTCTACCTATTTTTACAATTTCTCTTTTCTTAAGCCTTAACAGATTTATGTTGGACCTTACTATTCTATCCTTGGCTTTTATCTTCTCTTTCATACTTTCCATTTCTTTTACTTTCTATATTTCCATATCTTTTACTGCCTACATTCTGAGTAATTTTTTCTTATGTATTTTCAACTCACTAATTCTCTTTAGTTGTGTCTAGTATATAATACCTCTAATACCCTAATTCCTAATGCCTATAATTTTAGTGAGATTTTAATTGTAGATAGTAAAGCTTATATATTAGAAATACTTATTTTTCATAGTATTTGTTTCTGCCTTATGGTTTTTGTCTTCTTTTACCTCTATATAGAAGGTTTATTTACCTCTTAAATTTCATTAACCCTCTCTATGTAAAGGATTCTCTTGTTTAATTGTCACTCTTCCTTTTTTTTCAAGCCATGGAGCTCACTGAATATTTATGGCCAATACTACCTAATCTCTAGTTTGTGTATATTCCTGGTTCCACCAGTTAAGTTGTACACTTAGTGGGAGTCCATTGTGCTCATCACTAAAACATTATGCCTGTAATATTTTATCATATATGTAAGTAAATTAATTATCAAGAAATTAATGGAACATGAATGTGAGAAGAAAATTATTATCTAAAAACTGTTTAAATCTGTGAAAGATTTGATAAAAGAAAATTGCAAAAATCTTGTCAAATTAGATATATGCAAATAACAAAGATGTGGAAAATGTATAAAAACCTAGGATGCTCTGCCCTCAAATATTTTGTAATTGTTTTAAAATTCAGTTCAGCTCTAAATAAATGGAGACTGGGAGTCTAGATGTGGCATTATTGGTAAAGTAACCACAAAAAGAAAAATAAAACATAAGGAATGCCATTCAGCTCAACCCATAGACATCAAAGCTTCATGAAAATACTGACAAAAGAGTGTATATTTAAAGTTAAATAAAACTTTATATTTATATATTTATAAATATAAAAATATAAATATATATTTAATACTCCCTGATTTTATTTAACTTTTAAAATTAACCAAACAACCTTTAATTGAAGTTATGTCAAAGAAGAAGGATCCTCTTTACTTTCTAAAATTTTTTATATTACCACCCATTCTTGAGAATGCTGCATACTGGATTCTAAAGAAATGCTTTCAGCAGTTTAGGGCCAATTAAAAAGGGTTTTTAAGGATCTCAATAAAGTACTTTCTCAATAGATATAAAGGTGATAAAGATGATAGGTAGATAGGTCATCTATAAAGTGCAAAAGTAACTATACACAAAAAGAACAATTAATTTCCTACATTTCAACCATATGTTTAATAAAGAAAAATCCTTATGTTTATTATTTTTATTAAAATCATTGAGCTCTAGAAAGCCAAAGACTTTATAGCTTATGCATAATATACTCTTTTCCTAACTACTAGCATGACATAACATTACTACAATGTATAGATCTGCATCAAGCACCCAGCATATAACATACATCTTTCATAATATTTTCTTCAAGACAACACAGTTTGCAAAATATTTCCCTGGTAGCTCTAGAGAAATTTGCACATATATCTCCATATAATTTTCATGACAAGAAGTTCATAATTAGGTACTTTTATGTGTTGAGAGCACTATAGATTGTTTAGAATGAAAAATACAGGAATTATGCTAGTGCCAGTCCTCGGCCTATATGCCATTGGGTCCATTGTGCTTCTCTGGCTCCACTCTGCACTGCAGGATCGGGATTTGAGAGGTGATGGAGCAGGGGAGGTGGGGTGCTAGCTCTTACAGACCATGTTCCCAGTTTCCATATAAGCTGGCTTCCAAAGGAGTTTGGCCAATGGGAAGCATAGCCAGAGACTGGAGGGCAGGAGGAAGGGAGAATTCCGAGTATTTCTCTTCTCTCCTGCCTCTGCTGGTGACTCAGCATGTCTATAATCCAGCTCCTGAACCCTTGCCATGGCAACATTAACGCCCTTCTTTTATGTCTTTAGCCTATGAGTGGGAATGGCTTCCTGCTATTGCTAAACTTTGATCACCTTGCAATCCCCTGTTTAAAATTTCAGATTCTCCATCACCTATGTAATTATTGATCCCTACATTAAATCCCCTCTGTTGTAAATATTCCAAAGTATTTGTTTTCCTGGTTAATCTGTGATTGATATAGGATTAAGTTACAGTGTTCAAATTCTAGAATTTTAAAATATTTCTTATTGAGGCCTCTCTTGAATATCTAAAATCTTATTGCATTGATGGGCTAGAAAACAAGGTTTACTTGAGCTCTTAATATTTTAGCAATTAAAATATGCTATTTGAGATTTAATTTTTAAATAAATTCATAGACTACTACAGAACATCAGTTAGATTATAATTAAGAGTCAAAGAAATTAATCAGGTTGCATAGCTACTTAGATAACTCCAAAGTTTTTGAAGTTAAGTAAAATGATACATCTTTAACTACAGAGCTGACTATTAATTTGTGATGCTGGTATGTAGTAGACACTAAATATTATATCACTTGATATAAGCCAACCTGAAGAATAAATTGTTATATGCATTCTTACCCCTTCCTATACGCCATATGTCACTTTATAAATGACACCATTTCATAGAGCCAGCTCTATCAAATGTGTATGATATAGGGGGGGTGAGAAGGTATAACTGAGTTCTGCAATAATTCAATGTCATTTTTTTATTTTAAATTTTCTTC
The DNA here is from genome assembly GCF_001890085.2 of Hipposideros armiger. Taxonomy (NCBI): domain Eukaryota; kingdom Metazoa; phylum Chordata; class Mammalia; order Chiroptera; family Hipposideridae; genus Hipposideros; species Hipposideros armiger. The sequence goes on from NW_017731530.1 coordinate 1,609,467, forward strand.
AAAAAAAATTTTTTTTACCAGAGTTGCTAAGATAGTAAAATTAATGGTTTTAAATTCTTTCTTCTTTCTTTTCTTCTACAAAACCTGTGATGGAGATACTAATGAAAATGTAAAATTCTAAAGCCCTATTTCCAGAAGAGTAAAAAAACAACAAAAAAAAAGCAGAAGGGGAATAACCCCTGGGCTTTTGAATTATGAGGTGCTGACTGTAAACATACACCCAGGCCCAATAAGCTGCTCTGGGTTCTTCCCTTTACAGAAGCTTCAAGACCAGTTGTTGAGGGTTGAAGAATTTAATTTCTGTACTTAAGATTTAAACACTGTGTTGTCAAGAGTTCTGAGACAAAAATTTAAATGTTCCCATATCATACACCCAAGAGAAATAATACTGACAAATATCCAATGATCTCTTGGCCATTCAAAACATTTCATCCTTTAAAAATGGAAATATTTGATAAAAGAAACAACTATGATGATGTGTTGGTCACAAAGAAAAGTATGGTTATTCTTGGACGTCACCCTAAATTATGCTATAATGAAGATACCTAACCTTTGACTCACTGAAGCGGAGACTTTTTCCCTAGGGGAAAGCACATTTTAGAGCAATGAGATACCAAAATGAGCAAGTAGTTCTTTGTTCTTCTGCCATCTAGAAATAGCTGGTTGAGCAGCCCCATGAATTAGGATCTTGTGTAGATAAAGAAGAGGACTAATGGGAGAACAATGTTATTTGTTCTGGTCTCTAAACCACAAAGTGATGTAAATATTGGTCACATAATCCTGTAATTACCCTAGTAGATGAGTGATGTGAATTAATCAGAGCACAAGTAGAGCATGTGCATGTCCGTGTACCTGGATTCTCTGACCCAGGCTACCTTAGCCTGTACCCAGGTACCTGGAGAGTGGCCAGGTGTCCACTCTGAAGCATGTTGCTGTGGCCATTCCCACGGTGAGACTTAGCAATGCCTCAAGGAATGACATCAGCAGATCTTAAAACTCCTGTAGCTAGCAGTCAACTTATTGTAATTGAAAATCATTAGTTTTTTGTTTTTTGGGGTTTTTAAAAATTCTTTTAGAATACAGACATCATGGAGAAGAGATGTAATATAAGGCCTATATTAAAGCCTAATATCATGTGCTGCCTTGGAATCTGGTGCAATCAGGAGAGCCGCCACTGGCCTAAATGTAAGTTCTTCTCTGTGCTCTCTTCCTGTGGTTGAGGTCTCCTTGCCAAACAACTCTCATTATCAAGGGAACCGGGCACAGGGACTGCTTATTCCTGGTTAGTAGGCTTCAGTTCTCTGTCAGTCAGGGGAATTATTCAAACAAGATGATCACATTCTCCTGTGGAGACCAGAGGGCACCCCACCCTCTTGATGCTCCTATGGCCCTTGGTTTATTACTCTGTTTCTGAGTGCAACCCTCATGGGGCCCTCCTCCTCTGTGCTGTGAGTATATGTGATTAACAAACTGCTGTTGGTCTCATCTGTCCAATGTTGGGTGCTGTGTGTTTGATCATCCCCTAACCCTAGGACAGGAATCCCAATCGCTACCTGAGTGAATAGGAGGTGATTAAAACAAGAGAGTCAAGAGCCGGCTG
>NW_017731530.1:1611486-1659395 GCF_001890085.2 Hipposideros armiger
AAAAAAAAAAAACGAGAGCCAAGGTTAACAGTTCTTCCAAACTGATGAAAACATTCCAGTGTTGAGATTATATTCTGGACATGAGACTAAGTTTTTATCTGATCTCATAAGAAACTTGTTTTCATAGCTCTCTGAATATCTGCCTTCATAGTTTATGATAATTACTACTACTAATAACAATAATACCATTCATTTATTTATATGTCAGACAAATGCATCATTCTAGTTAGTTGATCCTGATCCCCACTCTGCAGCTATGGAAACTGAGGTAGAAACACATTAAAATAATTTTTATATGATCATAGTGTTAGTAAGTGGCAGAGTTAGGAATAAACCTAACTGTGTTTTTTGTTTGTTTACTTTCAGAGCCTCTGCCCTTAACCACAAGATTTATACCATCATCATTATGTGCTCTAATTATTAAAATTGTCAATGAAGTTTCTTAGAGCCTCCAAATCATGATTAGAATTCACAAAGGGCTGCATACAAACCACTAGTAAATGGCAAACCACTTTAATTCAATTGAATTAATACTTAGAATGTGACAAAATACTGGGCACAATATGTGGTTGTTAAATTTAATCATTGATCTCTTATTAAATGCACTTACATCCAGAGTTGGAAGGATATCTTACCAAGCCAAACAAAACTCCCAAGCAAAATCAATAAATATAAGTAGAATAAAAGAGTGAATGAAAAAGTGAAACAAGTGTTGTTTAATAATGTACAAATTACTACTTAAATAGCCAAAAGTGCTCTAAAACTTATATTGAAAATATTGACAAATGAGAATATAAAAATACAAAAGTTAAAGAAAAAGGGAAAACAATTAGTGTCCTATTTAGTCTAACATATTTCTAAGATGATTCTAATTTTAAAACATTTTCTCTAGAGACTCTTTTGAATTCTCCATCCCAGGGCTTTATTTGGAATTTGAACTTTGTAACAAAGAGAATTTTTTTTCACAGAGTCAGCAATTTAGAAAACAAAGTAAATGTTATTGCTTAGATGGCCTGGCTTATTTCACATGGAACCAGGCAAATGGAGAATGAAAACTTCAGTTTCTTCACTTTTATCCATGGAAGATACACCATGGAAAAGTTTGCCAGCTGTATGTTTGCTCCCACATACACTTTTCCAACAGTTTCTGAACTAGAACCTACCTGCCTTTTTCTTTAAAACAGTCAACAATACCTTGTCTTATTTCTTGAGGAGGAAAATATCCTGACATTTTGTTATACATTCACTAATAACTCAATGTGGGTGCATGTTTGGCCACTTGCTGTTGGTTGGCTGGTTTTTGTAACCTTCTTGACCATGTGGTTTCCACATCACTAAGACTGTGTTGATGATCAGATTAGAAGGTCTCTTCACTGTGTGTGAACAGGTCATTCACATGAGGCAGCGCTGGTGTGCAGAAGTGATTTTCACTATATGTAACAACCAATATGACACAGCCACTCACTGAGTCCACAGGACAGTGTAACACAGGCCTGATACATTAACTCTTTGTTTGCTGGATTATAGGAAGGTCAATGGGTCCCAAGGGAAAAGATAGAGTTACAGATGGGAGGCTTGGTGCAGTGGATATTTTCCATCCAGTTCAAAATTATTTCAGTATTTTAACAAAAAATGTAGGGCCAGCTGAGTGGCACACTGGTTAAGAGCTGGCTTGGGACGCCAGAGGGCCCTGGTTCGGATCCCAGGTTGCCCGGGAAGAGCGCAATGATGGTGCCAACTTGGGCCAGTGAAGCGGTGTCCTCCACAAAAGACTGAAGAACAAAACAACAGCTACTTGTCTGTTCCCCTTCCCCCAATTCCCCAGCGCTATTCCCATCTCCCAATTCCCCAATAAAAATCTTAATTTAAAAAAAGTAGCTATAATTGTGTATTCTTAGTGCATATCATCACTTTTAATATATACTAAACACAGACACACACACGTGCGCGCATGAATTGAAGTGCCTTTTCAAGTATCTGGATTTTTTTTTACAACGTTTATAAAGGAAAAGTTTCCTATGAATACAAGATATTATCTTAATTAGTTGTACACCAGAACTCTTCAGTGAACCCCATGGACAAATGAGTACTGATGAGGGAGTTTATCCAAGATGATTTCAAAAATTAATAGAAGAAATTATAAAACGTTTTGATGTGGCTCCTTTTGGAAAAGAACTTTTTGGGATAAGAAAAGTGAATTAGAAAAAAATTATCGATGTTCTTTTCATCTTCATCATAATTGATTCTACCTGTGCATCATTTGGGGTCCAGTTTCCTATACATATTTGTAATGTGGATTTCATTTCCATAAAATGGGAACATAATAAATATAGGGTTTACTAACGATTGTTTTATGTGGCTGCCAATCTGCCAAGTAGCATTCTTAATTATTGCCAGGAAACTAGACATTTTCCAAACATATGTTTTAGATTTAAGACTAATATGTCATGTCAGTCCTCTCTACTGGACTGATGGGAGCCCAGTGGGACTTCAGAGTGTCTGCTTTGGTGGGTGACTTTTTGGGGTTAGATAAAAGCACTAATAGAAGGAGATAGAGCTAAGCATCAAAAGTTTCTGAAAGCAAATCCTACAAAGAAATACATCAAAGAGTTATGTTTTCATTATAAACTGATATTTTTACTAGAGGAGGATAGAGATCGATCTTCCTCGAGAAGCCATGAAATAAAGAAAACCAGACCCTAACCTACACTAATGAACCTAATTGCAAGGCTCTTGTCTTCTTTGAACAACATAACCAGGAGTTTTGCCCCCAAATTAAAAAAAAAAAGAAAGGTATATGTGGCTCTTTCACTAGCCTGTGCAAACCTGGTATGTTCCATCAAAGAATTTATTTCATGACTTGGAAAAAAGGAAACTGGAAATCAAAAAGAGCTGGTCCAAATGAGCTATATTTCTGAATGTTCCCCTCAAAAATGTTTGCAAGTCCATGGAAATACCTTTTGGTGGTTTTAGTTTGCTCATCCAACACATACTTTGCTTATGACCCACAGTTCCCTGATCTTGGCCAAAGAACTAAGATACCTGTTAAATGCACATGTAAGCATGAAACAATGTATTATTGACATGAAAGTGTATCTTGTTGTTCTGAATTGTTTTATTTTTAGAAAAATATATTTAGCATGAAATATCTCATTTCTCCCTTTGGATACTCAAGTGCTATTTCTTTTCTTTTTCTTTAATTTTTTTTTTTTTTTGCTTTGTTTTCTTTTCAAGGGCTATTTCTATAGGGCTTAAAAGAGCTAGTACTTTTTCTCTACTTCTCACAGCTGGTTGAGTAGTTTTTAATTAGATTTAGCAATGATTTGTGATTTACCAGACTTTACTTCTCTTTTTTAAATACAACTGTTATTAAGAGGACTGTGAATGCAGATGTGTGTTATTTGAATATTTTGTTTAAATAGGAACTATTTGAACGCTATCTTACCAATGTCTTCATGTGGCAGAGTGACACCCATAATGACAAGGTCAAATGCAAAATGAATACACAGCACTTGCTGGGCATCAGTTGCTGTTCAACATTTCATGCTGTCTTCTTAAGAAATGGAGAAAGATACATGCAGTGTTTACTTTTCCCCTTAAATGCATCAAGTGCTTTAACTGTAGCCAATACTTACGAAATTATATTTGCATACATCAATGGCATAAAGATGACTTTAGTATTTAAAATGGAAAGAAACATCAACAACTATAAATGTCTATGTATATTCTGAAGGGAAGAAAAAAAACTGTATAATTATAGAGCAGCTTTAAGGCTCAAAACCAAGTATAAGCCTTGGAATTCAGCCTTGTCTTTGTCTCCTATACACTATTGTCAATGTATTGAACTGAAAACTAGGATTCATCAGTCTGATGAATTACATTTACATCTGATGATTAAATTTAATAAACTACCCAAGATCATTTAATAAACAGTATGTGAGATGACTGATGATGACATAAGAAAGACATTGTGCTTTACTCCCCTGGAGACAAGAATTGAGTTGATATTCAAATAACAGAAATGTCAGGGGAAAATTTATATTTATTTCAAATTTATTTCTAAATAATTGAGACATTATGCAGGGAAAAAAATTGCACAGAAAATATTTATTGATGAAACCAAGAAATTTAAAAAATCCTCCGATAACACTAACCAATATGATTTTATTCCCCTCCCCTTCAACTTCCTCTCCTTCTTTTTCTTCTCCTAAGAATTTTAAGACAGTTAATAGAAAGACTTTGGAAAATAAATCTCAAACTTAACTATTTACAAATAAAACTTAGACTATCTGCCAACCTGCCTGAGGAATTTGACAAAGCTCTGGGATGGGTATGAGTAATTTTCTCTTGTATTACTGCAAACACCATCAGAGAAGGAAAACTACGTCCTCCCCTAAGGCATTGTTTCAGGTCTTGCCTTATGACATTTCCTAAGCATGTTTTTGTTCATAGGGTCAATTTATTTATTGGTTAATGTGTGTGTTTGTTTAACAATGAGACTTTCCTTTAGCAAGTGTGAATAACTCTCTCACAGAATGTAGTATTTAGAATGGTCACAATTCCAAATGAGAACACAGGCTTGTGGGTTTGAATCTGAGTTTAAAATCTGTTAAACCCTGGGCAGTTTTCCTAACTATTTGTTCTTATCCTTTGCCATTTAATATATAAGATGGGAATGGCAGTAGCTTCCCAGCATTGCCAGAAGGAGCAAACATGATAGTGCCTGTGAAGTGCTAGCACAGTGCCTGGCACTTGGGCAGCTTTCAATGAATGGAGGTGATGATTCTGATATATGCTAATCCTAGTGATGCTAAGTAATCCTTATGCACAAGGCAGTGTTCCATGGGACTGGTGCCTGGTGACTTTGATAGAGGAGTATTCTCTTTTCTAAAGAAAATTTTCAGGGAAGATACAAATCTTCTCAAATCTTCTCAATAGCTCCCTCAGGGACTGTGAACTTTTACCCAGTATGAGCCATGGATATGAGCTAAATTATCTGTGATAAAATGTCCAGAATCAAAAATTCCTTCAACCCCAGAACGACCTAGAGATAGAAAGCATGTTAAGGGGAATTTGGCTGAATTTCAGAGTTTTTTTGCATAGGTTTTTAAATTCTTCTTGTCCAAAGACCACAAGTGGTGGAGGCTTGGATTGATCATCTGGATTGCATCATCTGACGTTTGTTTGTATTTGTGCATTTTGAGTGTGCACCCTTTTCATCATGGTTGGGTATGAATTCCATCGAAATTTTAAAATTCAAATTATAGCAGCAACACTAAATTCTCTCCTAGCATTTACATTGCATTCATTTTTTTTAGCTGCTCAAAAGTCATTTGTTTTGTTATTTATTCAATCATTAATTTCTACCCAGATAATTCTATTATTTTGCCTGGGATATCTATTTATCTCAGCCCACCAAATTCTTACTCATCCTCAGATCTCTTTCCTCTCAGAAGCCTTTGAAAATCTCTCCTGCCAGGGGCAGTATATCCACCACCCCACATCAGTCTTCATAGAATTCAGATGTCATGTGTTACCCACTGCCATGGATGAGAGTTTATATATTGTGTTATATATCTGCCCAAGAAAATCATAAATTTCTTGTATACAGGGCACCATTATCTTTGTATTCCCAATTAATATTCATGTGCTTCTGCAGTTGCCAAAACACTAGATAGTTATTAGCAGGAAAGTGTTTGTTTGTTTTTCACTGTATCATTTCTGTTCTGAAAGTAAAGATAGTAAAGATAAAGAAAAAAAATCCTCTGAAATGCAGAAATTGTAGGTAGGTTCTTCTACAGAGGAGGGAGAGCAGAGGTGAAAACATGTAGTCCAATTCTTCCTCTTCTTTTGCCATGAATGGTTTTTAAACTCACCTGTGATATGTCCTTAACATGTCAGCATGTATCAGAGAATTCCTGGATAAACATGTGCCATGATATAGAGGCAGAAAGAATATTTCCTCTTTTTCTTTAGTTTTGTAAAAAACCCCTAATTTTTAAAATAGTCATTGTTTATATTAATTTTTCACAACTTTTTGCATAACCAAAAGGTTATATAGAAGTGGGACCCATGGGTGAATGGCTTTGAGAATTTTTAAAATAACAAAAATTTTAAAAAGTAGAAGATGCTGATTGAGTGGAGATTTTGAAGGTTAAAACACAAACAATCAAGAAACCACATAAGCAACTCTAAAGCTCACAGTTGTCACCTTGAAATCTGATCTGAGTTCAACACCAGCAAAATGGCTCTTGAAGAGTGATGACAGGAAGCAGCAAAGTATACCCTGTACTGTCACCACCTGAGATGGGCAATAAAGGACACCCTCTCCTATGTCTCCACTCAGATGAGGGCATGGGAACAGAGAAAAAACAAAAACTCATAGATACAGACAACAGTTTAGTGGTTTCCAGAGGGTAAGCGGGGAGAGAGTGGCAGAAGATAGACAAGGAGATCAAATATATGGTGATAAAGGAGATTTGACTTTGAGTGGTGAACATACAATGCAATGTATAGATGATAGTTTATATAAATATACACTTGAAATCATTATAATTTTACTAACCAATGTCACCCCAATAAATTTAATTTTCAAAAAAGAAAGAAAACAGAGCTACTTCCAATCAATTAGAATGTGAAACACGAAGTAGTAAATAAGAATTAGATTGAGACAGAAAGTATCTGTAGAAAGAATCCTGTGTATCTAAAATTCAACTAAATGTGATTAAAAACAATTAGGTTAAATTGAACACTCAGCAACGAAGACAGGTTTAGGACAACCATATAAGATACAAAGGAAACAATTTATGTCTATCAGGAAAATAAAACACTGGAATACACTCTTGAAGAAGAGTATGGCACCAACATCCTTGAAACTCTTTCAAAGAGAATAACCCAGGCTCTGTGAATATGGCTTAGTCAGTGGCCCACCCTCCCAGGTCCATGAATGATGGTACAACTCATTCCCAAGATAAGCCTGCTCAGAGGAATTGGAAGACCCTCCAAAAGGTTCACTGATGAAATGACTTCCCTGAAAATGAAAGAAAGTATGTATATCCTTCAAGAAAATATATTTCCAGAAAATATAAAAGCTAATTTGATATTTATTGATGGTTTCAAACTTTAAATAAATTAATTAACACTTAGAGCAAATGGAATACAAGTGCATGAAACATCAAAAAAGGGAGAACTCTTAAGGAAAAACCCTCTTTATATTACTGATGGAAATCTAGTCAAATACAAAGGAATTAAAGTACAGTAAATAATCATCATTTTTATTTTTGTACTTATATTATTCAGTAAGATCAAATACTACTGCTACAATAAGATAGGATATCCAAGATGGCAGAGTAGATGTGCCTGCTTTCTTCCACGAACACATTAAAATTACAACTAAATTATAGAATAATCAACCTGGACAACTATCTGCAATTTGGCTGACCAGAAGTTTTATAACTAAGGATATAAAGAAAAAGCCAAGTCAAGACTGTAGGAGGCGCAGAGACGTGAAACAAGTTGGCCCCAAATCTCCATGTGGAAGTTGAGAAATGGGAGGGATATCTCAACCACAGAGGATCCCCCTGGAGAGTGAGAGACCCCAGCCCCAAACCAGCCTTCCCGGTTTAGAGTACTGGTGCTTGGAAGAGAAGCACACACAACATCTGGCTATGAAAAACAGTGGAGATTCGGCTATCAGGGTGGGCCAGAAGGATTCAGGAAACCCAAAAGTCCTTTTAAATGGCCTGTACACAGACTGTCTCACTCACAGGCACTCACTGTGGGCTCTGGAAGAGAAACAGTAACTCAGGGGATGTCAGAGATAAAAGGGGGGGGGGTGGGTAGACTGAGATATGTCGCTTGGAGCAAGGCCTGGAGGACAGCCACCATTTTCCCTGTCGGGGGAGGGTCCTTCTCCCATGCAGCTTTCCTGTGTTCAGCCTTCCCCCACAGGCCAAATCTGAATCTGACTGACCTGGTGAACTCTGCTGGAAACCCAACCAACCAACTCCTCCAATGCAAGAGGCACTTTCTTCATGAGCAGCCAGCCCTGCCCACATTGCAGTCTTTCTTGAAAAACTATCAGAGCCCACAGAACCCAGGCAGGCAGCAACTGGACTCGGTGTGCTCTGAGACTTTTGCTAAGTAGCTCCAGGCTCAGCACTGGCACCAAACCAGAGTCTACATTAACCTAATGACCACAACTCTTCCCACTCTAGTGACTCCCTGAGTCCTTGCCTCACCCAACTCATGCACCACATGGGGCTTTATCAGGGGCTGAACCTTAAGGGAGTTGGGAGGTGGCAGCAGGCCTCGGGGTGTCCTGGCTTTTTGAGGAGCTACCCCAGACCCAGTACTGGTGGCAATCATCCTCAGTTTGCAATGTGGCCTCTCCCACGCACTTCCAGGGTTAGCACAGGCAGCATACAATGCAGATGGCTCTGTAGCTCCTACCAGGTAATCCCTGACTGGTAACAGGCAGTGGCTGACCTGGGCCTGCACTGGAGCTCCTCCCCAGATCCCCAGGAACAACATACTTGGAGGTTGGCTTCAGACCACAGCAGAGCACCACCCAATTAGCCCCACAAGTGGCACACACAAAGGGAGGTCTTCACAGGCACCAGAATCTGCTGGGGCAAATCCCACTCAGTGGGGTAAGCCCACTGCATAACAGCCTGTAAGTTGTGGACATGGCCAAACCCCACAGCCAATCATCCTAGGAGTCCATCCTACCCACTGACATGCCAATAGCAATCAAGGCTCAACTATAACAGGAGGGAAGACACACACAACCTACACAAGGGACACTCCTGGAGCACCAGAGCAGGTGACCAGGGAGACTGTGCCAGGGCCCCACAGGGCACATACTACATAAAGCCACCCAACTAAGACTGGGAGATGTAGCAGATCTACCTAATAGAAAGAAACAAACAGTAAAGCAGCCAAAATGAGGAATCAGAGAAATACATCTCAAATGAAAGAACAGAAATATCAAGAAAAGGATGTAAATAATATGGAGGCAAAAAACCTACCACATAGTTCAAAACAATGGTTACAAGGATGCTCAAGGAACTTAGTGAGAACTTCAACAAAGAGATAGCAAGTATAAACAAGGACATAAAAACCATGTAGGATATACCATAAAGAATATAGACAATAATACTGTAATAACTATGTATGGTGTCAGATGGGTACTACATTTGTTGGGGTGACAGATGGGAGGTGGTGGAAGGGCAGGGTGAAAAAGGTAAAGGGATTAAGAAGTACAAATTTGTAGTTACAAAATAGTCATAGGCATATAAAGTAAAGCACAGGAAATGTAGTCAATAATATGGTAATAACTATGCCTAGTGCCAGGTGAGTACTAGACTAGTCAGGGGGATCATTTCTTAGATTATATAAATGTCTAACCACTATGCTGTATACCTGAATTAATATAATATTGAATGTCAACTGAAATTTAAAATTTTTAAAAGGAGGGAAAAGATAAAGGGGAATAAGAAGTTCAAATTGCCAGGTATAAAACAAGTGAGTCATGGGGATGTAATGTAAAGTATAGGAAATATAGTCAATAATATTGTGATAACATAGTAGTGTCAGATAGTTGTTGGACTTATCACAGAGATCACTTCTGTAAGTATATAAATGTTGAACAATAGTAACATCTGAAACTAATATAATATTGTATGTTAGCTATATTTTAATAAAAATCTTTTAAAAAGGTAAAATACTGCTAGCTTACACCAAGAAATATTGTTTGCTTGGCATATAAATAAATGAATTGATGAATATGCACTTATTGAACAACTGCTTTTTTTTAAGCCCTGTAGTAGGTACTTTCACAATTATTACCTCATTTAATTCTCACCACAATCCTATCAGTTAGGAATTATTGTCTCAATTCCATAAGTAGAAAAAAAATCAGACTCATGAAAGTTAGGTGAGGAGCCCAGGGACACACAGCTAATAAGGGTTTCATTTCCAGATACTTTTCCAACTCAGATCTTTTGACTCCATGCTGAGTTTTTTGTTCAATAGGAAAATCATTGCTTCTCTTTTTAAAAAGAAATCATTGTTGTTGGCAAAATTGTGCCTTGGGTGGACAAATGATTCAAAGATGTGTCCAAAGAAGTTCTAAATCCACCTTGTGACCTTTAGAATTAATCATCAGAATGGAAACAGTTTGATGACCAGATATCTAAGCAATCACCCTATTATGCCCAACAAACTGGGGAGAACAAACCCTCAGCTTGACTCCTGTACTTAACTGTTGTTTAAGGAGAGGCCTGAAAGGAAAAGAGGTTATGTCAATTGAGTTTTAACAGAGTGACTAAGTTGTGAGCATTTCCAAAAAAAAAAAACCTTTTTTCTTCAGAGTTTAGTTTTACTAGCTTTGGAGACAATGACTCACGCATCTCTTTGTTGTTCTCCTCTCTAATTAGCAAGTTCTAAAGGCATCACCTTCAGAAAGGGAGGAAAAATAACCTTGATTTTGTTCAAAACCTCACTCATATGGTTCCCCTAAATGAACTTCTAGAAATGCTATCAAGCCATTAAAGCAAGTTGATGAAAGGAGAAAGTACATGGCCTGTTACAACAAGCTTCCCTAGAAGCACAAGTCCAGCCCTCTGACACTATCTTTCAAAGGCTTCCAGTGTTTTCAGACACACATTTAATCAAACACCTATTCCCTCTATGACCCTTCTGGAGGACCAGTCAAGTGCTGGTGGGTTGCAAGATACACGGTTTTATCACCACTTTCCTAACATGAAGAGAACCATAACCAGAACACGTGTGGGGGAGAGAAGGCCAGAAGGGGAAAAGGTGAAAACAGTCTTTCCAAATTGGCCAAAGGCAAGACTTAGGCTATACAATTTCTTTTTTAGTCTGAAAACATTGTGGAAAAAAAACCATCATTTGTTTTATGGGCATTCAGGAGAAACCGCCTCAACCACTCTGTGTCCCAGGAGCAAGAAAAGCATCCCCTGGTCCTGGTGCCTCCTGTTAGGGCAGCTAAATGCCACTGAGCTGGAGCAGTTGGGGGACTCATTTTGATAGTCAGTCCCAAGAGAGATAGACTGTAAGAGCATTTAGGTTTCATCATCACCAAGGTGTTTTCAACAGAGTAAAATTCCTGATTACAGAGGAATGTAACACGGTTTGTTTTCCACGGTTATCAAAAACTTAGAACATTTTAAGAGACTGAGCGCTGAATATTACCTACCAGCAGAGTGTGGGGTGATTGTACTGATGAGTAAGCTCTCTTTAGAGCTGTAAATGAGATGCTGTATGGAAATACTAACCAAGAGTGAGCAAACTGACAGACAGCCCATAAGCCAAATCACTCCAGCAGACATGATTTTTGTTTTTTTCTTTTTGGCTGTGAGGGTTTTTAAAAAAAGTTTAGTTGCAAAATTTTTTTTAAATCAGGAGAGTTCATGTGAAAATACAGATAACTGGCTCCTCTTAAAACTGATAGATCTGGCAAAATTGGGGAGGCCCACATTTCAACATGATGTCAGGAAACAGCTGACACTGAGAATGCGTTGACCCTTTAGACGGGCATGCAAGTGAGAGCTAGCATCACAGTTCCCACGGCTTTCCTAAGTATGCTTACTTAAACCATTGACATACTTGCCTGGCCCTGTATTTGAGTTTGAAACCCGTAAATAAATGGAAGCCAATAACCTTTCCCTCAAATCTGGAAGGTATAACTTCAACATAAGAAAGAGCAAAGCCCCAATTAAACAGCAATGTACCAGGAAAGAGTACAGCTTAAGTCATTCAAGGCCCACACTATCAAAGTTTATAATTACCTGCAAACTGAAGTGGTTGGAATTAAACTGTGTTGAAACTGTGTTATACAAAAAAACTCACAGACACAGACAACAGTACGAAGGTTACCAGAGGGGAAGGGTGTGTGGGAAGAGGATGAAGAGGGTAAAGAGGGTTAAATATACAGTGATAGAGACAGAGACTAGGCTATGGGTGGTGAGCACACAACGCAATATACAGATGATGTATTATAGAAATATTCTCTTAAAACATATAACATTATTAACCAATGGCACCTCAATAAATTTAATTTAAAAAAAAAGTGTTACAAAACAGTTAAGAATTATGAGCATTTGTCCCAGACTTTGAAAATGGGCAATGAAGTACAGAAAGAGGAATTTAGTTTTACCTTTCTGATTCTTTAAAAACCATGTCTCATTCCTGAATCTTTTCATGAATAGTAAAGTCATAATTAAATTCAATTATCATACCTTGTCTATTTTGTCAAACCACCATTTCCAGTAAAACTTCTCTTGTCAGGACCTATAGCACTTTCTAAGTAACTAATTCCAGTGGACATTTCAGCACTTATCCTTCCTGGCTATTCATCAGCCCCAATAGAGATCTAAACCCCTAGTCAGCTGTCTACTGTACAGCTCCACTTGGGCATCTCACCAGCATGTTTATATGAAACTCTTGATGATCCCTCCAATCCTCCTGCACAGACATTCCCCATCTCAGTAAATGACAGCACCATTCCTCAGACTCTCATGAAGAAAGCTGGGTCAACCCAATGTCTGTCTGTCTGTCTGTCTGTCTGTCTGTCTGTCTGTCTCTCTCTCTCTCTCTCTCTCTCTCTCTCTCTCCACATCCAGTTGATTCCTCAAGTCGTGTTGGTCTGCAAAAATAGCCTCTTTACTTCTCTCCCTACATTATCTCTTGTCATGGCCTCTAAACTGTCTTTCAACAGCCAAGGTGACCACTCTAAACCATTAGCTTGATAATGACCAGTTCCACTTAGAGCTCATCATAGCTTCCATTGCATCTAAAACCATTTAAAAGTCTTAACATGGCCCTCAAGGCCTCACCTTGAGCCACTTTCCCACAACTCACTACATGCCAGCCATAATGGCTTCGTGATTCCTTCTCACGTGATCACCTTCACATGTGCTGTTTCCTTTCCTGAAACACTCTTCTCTTCTCCTCCTCCTCCCTGCTCTGCACCCTTAACCTCGCTAACTCCTCATTCTCCTTTAGGGCTTAATTTAACATCACTTCTTCAGTGAAGCCTTTCCCAATCTCAATGAATATAAACTTCATACCACCCGGACTTTTACATCACAGAACCTATCTGTATTATAATTATCTGATCACTTATAAAATTTTGATATGTCTGTCTTCCCTTTTAACTGGTAGACCCATAAGGGTCATAAGGGTAGGGAATGTCTGTCCTATCTACAAACATATTACTATATTCCCATGTGCCAGGCACATAGTGGGTATTTATATGTTGAATGAATGAATGAGTGGATAGATGGGTGAGTGAGTGAATGAATGATTGAATGTTACCTGTCTGTCAAATATAAGCCTTAAGAGGAGAAGATCACCATGATTCAAGGCATATTGTTTTAGGGGTCCAAAATAGCACTAGAAACATACAAAACAAATAGTAATTCCAGGCACTGAGCCATAGTTACCAATAACTCTATTTGCATAAATAACTAGTAAGATGATTATAATCACATATAGTGTCCTTCTAATTAAAACAGGATATTCACAGCCTACAAAATCATTGTGGGAAAATTATATGTGCACATGAAAAAACTTGATATCTATGTATTTTCTTAGCCTGTTTATTTTTGGCTCAGTGCATCAGGTTTTAGTTTTACTTTGACTATTGGCATTTCATACACGTCTGTCATATGTTAGTATTTCCTATGTTGCTTGTTGAAGAGAGAAGCTAAATGATGACAAAACTTGCTTCAATATTAAAATCTCTATATATATTTAGTCAAGCGTGCTGGTTAATGTAACAAAATATTGGTTGTTCAACATCTTCAAATAATTTTTAAATTTAATTCCTTGGAGAGGCTGGTGCTGCCCACAGAAACAGATCATTTTTCTTCAATTAGTCCTAAAAGTTTTTTGTTTTATCAGTGGGGCATCTATAGTTTCTCTGATCATTCAAAGATGTACATAGTCTTTTATTAGCACAGCTATATTTATAAAGTGCATACTCTGTGCCAGGTACTGTTGTAACTGCTTTATATGTGTTTATCATTTAATCTAAATCTATGAAGTGGGCACTATTGTTAATATATTCCCCATTTTACCATACAAGAAAACTGACGCACAGCATGATAGGTAACTTGTCCAAAGCCATACAACTAATAGTAAGTTATGAAACTGGAATTCATACCCAGGCACTCTCTTTACAGGGCCTTCCTTACTCTTAACTTCTGTGTTATGGCAAAGATATTTAAATCAATACCATCCTTGCTACTTTTAACTTTTGTTGCTATCCACTATGACACTGTCATATACTTCCTTTAATTTTTAGAGATATGTTTGGAAATTATGTCATAGAACATTCTATCATTTTCGTGTTAATACAATGACTTACTATGCTATATAATTATCATTTAGAATCTTAGCTTTATGTTGCAAATATGTATATGCTATAAGTAGCTCACCAGTTATTTTTATCTGATCATTTATTCCAGTTTCCTAACAATTAAAAAAATGGGAACTATGATCATCTTTGCTCTGCCTTCTTTTTTGGATCCAAGATGAAAAGATTCCTACAGGCCATTAGTAAGACTTATGACACCTTGTTCTCCAGATGAGTCAAAGATTTTTGCCCAAGAATTTTGAGATTTCCTGAGAAACCACATGGTATTCAATTCCAAGCTGTACCTCATGTCAGACTCTGTGGTTACCGTGTAACTTATCAAAGTCTTGTCACCCCAATCAACAGAACCTATGGAGAGAAAACTTTCTCCTTGGGTTGTTTTCCTGGTAGCTTGAAAACTGAAAGAAGAGACAAAGTCAAAATGTGCTTGAAGAAACATTTGCTTCACATTTAACTCCAGAGTATTAAATAAATTCCTAAGAATTATACTAGCATGTGTCAGGTCAAGCCAGTTGTAAAAGGAAAGGATGACAATTGACCCTTTCTTAGAGCAAAACCTCTTTGCCTTCCATCCCACCACTCAACTACGAGTCAAGATCCTGAGAGCTGACAGCTTCCTCTGTAGATAAATTCCAGCCTGCCCTTAAATGAGCCATGTACTCACGAAACCAAAGAACCAGAAGAGACCTCTGGCACCATCTAGCCCAGCAGTTCCCAATGCTCTTACAGCCAAGATTCCAATTATCTCCTCCCCTTCATCTCAGCCATGGACAATGGGTTTGGAAAAAATTATTCAACTGAATTGAATATGTTAAATATTAACTGTACTTGCCGATGTTATTCATCTAAGATACATATAAATGTGTATAGTCTGAGCTTCTGATCCAAGGTCCCAACCCTACAATAACTTGAAATAATTTCTAACCCAAAACAAGGAAACTTGAGATTATCTATGCAATCTTATAAATAAAATCAGAATTGCTCTTAGAACCTGTCTACTGTCTCCAAAGACATTTAGGTGTCTAGATCTCGAAAATAATGATATATCCAATTTTGTATTTTACTGAGAGTCATAGAGATATGCCCAAGACCAGACTGCAAGGTAGACCAGAAAGTAGACATACAATGGATCCTGAGTCTAACAAGCTCAATATTGTACAGGCCAAGTCACTGGGGAGAATATTTGCTTGAAGCTGGGATGAGCTGCTCAGCCAAAACCTGATACCAGGACCAATTCCATATCAGAAAATGAGAAACAGCATCTAAAACAAATTTGCAGGAGTTAAGTTTGTTGACTATAATATGATACTCTGCAAAGAGAAATGAAAATCCAGAACTAAGAGGAAAGCCTGGACTTGGTTATGAACGTTCATGAAAAGTGTGTTAGATTAGGATTCAGCTGACAAAGACTAATGCAAGAGGTGAGAAACATTAGTGAGTGTTCATATCTCTACAGAGGAGGAAACCCAAGGAAAACAAATTACATCAGTTAAGGCTAACAGGATAGAGATAAGAGAAGCAAAGAAGCCAAGGGAGATAAGGTAAGCCCAAAGGGTTAAAGAGTATTAGGGGGGGCAAATCTATCAGGAGGGAAAGGATGATGAGAAAGAAATCAGGGCTTCTAGTCAATGAGCAAGGTCATACGATTAATCACAACTCTGAAATTTGCTGAGATAATGAACTCATTTTTTAAATCAGCCCTCTTAGTGGGGAAAAATGTAAGAAGAAAGGAACGTGATGAATTAGAAAGAAATGAAGATCTTAGAAAACTGCCACTGACAAAAAACAGAAGAGGATTACCCATGTATATGAGCATATATGAAATCAGCCCATCCAATTTCTCCATAATGATGGTGATAACTACAAGAGAATATAAACCAATTAAGAAACAAGTACTAGATTTAGTCAAGTAAGTGGTTATTACTAGTTTTTAAATTAAACTATTTAATTGAGTTAAGCCTTTAGGGGGAGGGAGTAATAGGTGCTAATTTTAAACCTAGAACAAACCTCTAAAGATATTTTGGTCCAGTCCTTTAAATTTTATAGAATTGTCATTCCCATTTTAGAGAAGTAACAGCTCACATAGATAGTTAATAGGAGCTCGAATTGAGACCAAAATTAAGAGCTCTGTATTCTCAGTCAAAGCTTTCTGGATTTGAAACTGATTGCTATTGAGAACTATCACTTATCGGGCCCCCACCATGGGCCATTACTGACTATATTGTGTATAGTATATTGAATCCTCTCAAAAATCTTGCGACTTGTAGCCTACTTCTTTACAGATGAGGAAACTGAGAACTAAGGAGCATGAATAAATGCCCAACTTTAAAATCGGTATGCAAATATGTGGTAGTCAATGTGTTTTATGGAAGTCTAATACAGATACATTCTGTTTTAAGAAATCTTGCTTAGTGAAAAATGAGCTTTAAAAAAATTAGAGGTGGTGCCAGCTGAGTGGCTCAGTTGGTTAAGAGCTTGCTCAAGAGTGCGAGCTCTGAGCAACAGGGTCACTGGTTCAATTCCCGGCCCGAGCTGAGCTGCCGCTGAGCTGCCAACAGATGGCAGGATGGCTCAGCTAAAAAACAAACAAAAAAAAACAAAAACGAAAAACTTAGAAGCTATTCACTTTGCAAAAAGTTCACATAAAGCAATTATCATAGCATTCCTTGACTCTGTTTTGAATTAATTTAAATATCCTAATACCCACAGATATTAGGTTTCTTACAATTTTATTATTTAAAATGCCAAGAAGACAAATGCAAATAGTGCATCACCACACTACATTTCAAATATGAATCAATAAGCCCAAATGTGATTGCACACAACTTTCAGAAATATACCCATTTCAAACAAAGTAAAGCCCTCCTGTGGAAACTAGAATCAAAGAGAATGTGACACTCTGGTTCTGCACTCTCCAGAGAGGGTTTCACTTATGCTCCCACGCAAGGTGGTGGACCCAGCTGGGGAAGGAGACAGAGAGATCACCTCCACTGCACTTGGAGCAGCAGGAAGTTAACCAGGGGATTCTCTGCTACTGTCACAGTCCGGTTACCTAAGGCTCAGCGGCCTCTACATCCCACTGATTATTCCACTAGTCACCTAGCTGTCAACCTGCCAACCACCATTCCCCTCTCCAGATCAGAGAAACAAGAAATTACACTTTTTGGAGCTATAAGGAAAGAATCCAAATGTAGGAAGAAAGGAAATGTTTATTTCTCAAACACCTTCTCGGCTGCAAAGGAAAGAAACAGTCTGACAATCTTTTTAATAAGATATCCCACCCACTAGTAAGTTTCTAAACTCATTTTGGCTAAAAAGGATATACACTTAGTTATTCATACCTATAGCTTTATATCTTCTAAGTCATTTGCTTCTAATGCAGTCAACTAGGGTGTTAGAAGGCAGGCCGTGGATCTGGATGGGTCCTTGTTCAAAGGCCAGCTCTGCCATTTACTGGGTCAGGTCTTCTCTCAAACTCCAGGGTCCTCACATGTAGAATGAAAATAATGCCACCTAGTCCATCATCATCATAAGAATTAAATGACATAAAATACATACAATCCTTAGATGATAAGCAAAGTCCTTAAGCATGCTACTTGACAGAGGGTAAATGCTTAATATAGAATAGAAATTATTGTAGTGATTTTAAGATGAATACAGCAGTTCACACCAATCCACAATCGAAACATGCTTTCCCCTCTTAAGAATAGCTTAAATTTTCCTATTTCTTCTTCTTACTTAAAATTTTCATTTTCTTTGGCAAAGCAGGCAAATACATATAATATCTGTTCTGCACATTTCTGAGAAGAAAATACTACAAATATTTTTGATATAGGGATATCACAGTATAGACCAAGACATCTCTAACATTCTTTCTTTTATCTGGGCAATCGGCTGAACTCAAGCTCCACCCTCAGTGTTTCCTTAAGTATAAGCATTTTGAATCTAATCTAGTCCTAGAAACAGACTGGAAATGTCTGAGAAACTTCTCTCCTGGTGCATTGTACTGACATGGGGAGATATAAAGAGCTAACAGAGTGCTAAGCTTGATTGGTGGATAAACCGTACCTGGCCCTGGTTTTGAGCTTCACAGCAAACAAGAGAATGCTTACCAACCGTCTGAGAAATGGGTGCAGGTTGCAGGAAATGCAGCACAAACTGTGGACTCGAACATGAGAAAATTAATGAGAAGAATAAAAACGTGATTGCTATGCCATACATAAGGAATTTGACTCCACTTTTTCTGTCTTTAGTGTAAATCTTGCAGGAAAACAGCATTGCCTCTAAACGTAAGCAGCTCGCATATGAGACGCAAATGCCTTCTGCCTCTGGGAGGGAGTTTGGAGAATGAAGCACCCTGAACCCATCCAATGCTTATGTAATCCATGGGTGTTTGACGTGTGCCAAGCCCCCTGCCAGTGAGATTCAGATGCTTTCAGTCAAAAAGTTGCTAGTAAAACAAGGCGAGAAACTTGGAAAGTGATTAAGAAAAGACATTATGACTAAATGCCCAAGTCAAGTCACTAGCACATAGCAGGCTCCGGGGGACACGAAGGAAGGGGGGAGATGTGCAGCCTCTGGGGGATCCCCAACCAGTTGTACATTTTGGCTAAGAACATTATGGTGTCATCAGAGGATACGCTTTAGTGTTACTCAGAAAGATAATAAATGTGCAACCCTGGAGCACATAACATTGTTAAAGCTGATTTTCTATCATTAAGGCATTTACGACGACACAAGACTAAAATGTGTTCAGTTTCTGGGGCGTTTCTCAAAGTCTGTGCTGTGGTCCTGCCAAGCCGGTTTAAAATCCTCTGAGACCTCGTGCCATGTCTTACCCACCAGCCTCTGCTTCCCCTGCTTGCCACTGCTGTGTCCACAGCACTATTGCAACCTTTGCTGCTGGCCTAACAGTTTTACAGCTTCTCCTTTAAAATCTTCTAAAGGTGATAAAGCAAGCTAAAATTTAGAAACACATTCACCAAATGTTTCACTTGCTGTTTTTTAAAGTATAACAACCTACAGTCTTTTCTCTTAGAGTTCCCTCCCATACAGATTTGGGTTCAACCTAATCCAAGAGGAAAATGTAAGCAGGTTTTTAACTTTTTTTTTTTTTTTTGGAGGGAGTGCTTAATTAAGGTCTAGTCTCTGTGCTTCGTTGTATGGTTTTTAGTTACTATGGACAGAAACAACCGCATGTGAAAAGTCAACACAGCATCCAGATAGCGTTCTGAGAAAGCTTAGGGTCATATATAATTTTTCTTTTTGGCAATCCTATCGGGATTATTGAATGTCGATCTTATTTGCAAGAGGCAGCAGTTTTCAGGCAGCATTTCTGTAGCCTGGGCTCTCTGCTCCAGCTGCCCATCAGCGACATGAAGAATTCCTCAGGAAAATCTAGTGTGATTCTACGCCAGAGACCAAACATATTTCCTTCTTCTCCTCACCACTCCTATTTAAAACATAAGCTTATGAGTGCTTGGTCTCACTCCAGAAAGTGTGCCTGCTGTCCCCACTTGGCGCCTTTTGCCCTCCTGCCCCCACGCCAGCAGCTGGAGCCAGGTCCTGCACCTCTGTCCCCATGCATGCCCCACTCTTTTCTCAGCCCTTTGCTTTCCTGGAATGTCCTCCCTGACTCAGGCCCAGCACTGAGACTGCTGTTATCAGTGCTCAAATACCAGTCACTCCCCTATGAAGTAAGAAGAGCTACCCCAGCAGCCTCCATGAGGCAGGGAAACACTGGCATCTCATCAGTGTTGGGGGTGAGAATTTCACTGTCAAGCTCACTATCTGCAGGGCCCGCCCCAGATAAACAGTAGAAGGGAGCTCACAGCACATTCCTTCCACACTCGCTGAGTTCAGAAGAGCCCTCTGCAGTGAAACACCACCAGGGAGTCCCCTGTAGTCTTGTCGCTCAGGTGCTGCCTCTGGCCTCCTGGTAGGAATTGGGAAAACCTTCTTTCTGTCCTCTCAGCTGTGATGCTATGAGCAAATCTGTAGCCTTGTCAGTTAATATTCAGGTCTGGGCATTTTACACTTAATGAAAACCCTTGGGTACAATTCAAGTTATTTAAAAATAGAATGTACATTGGAGATTTACATACTTATGATTCCTACTGCTCAAGTTTCTAGTCTGAAACAAACAAACAAAAAATACTTATCCTTTTTGAAAGCTTAAAATGATGTTTTAAAAGGTAAATAAAACTAAGGAGTTAAAATCTACCTCACTCAGACTGATTTTCAACTACTTGCTATGACATGGTCAGTAATCCATACGGGCTTCCCCCTTTTGTTAATTTAAATTCTACTCTTAGAATGCTTTCCTGACAGCAACAATAAAGAAAAAAAAATCTTTAAATTGGTCTTCTGCCTTGACTCTTTCGTCCCTAAAGTTTTCTGCCAATGACAAGAGGAATTATAAATATAAAATGGAGGTAGACATCAACCCACAGCATCTGCTTGTCAGTGCCTTCCCAGCATCTTAGATAAGACTCTTCACTGAAATCCTCCCATAGCATTGTGCCCACCATGAATCTCTTCCATCTTCTTTAACCATCAATTTGTTTTCACCCCATTACTGTGGATAGTCTGCTCTTTGGCCCTCATACATTGAACATCTCCACCTGAATTTTCTACCAGCTTCTCAAACTTAATAGGTCAAAACTAAACCCTCCATCTTTGTTTCTCCACCCAACCTTCTCTTTCTCGTCATGTCCCTCTTTCTATTCATGGCGCCCCTGCTCTCCTCAGGCCTCCTGTCCAGGCTCTATACCTTAGAGCTATCTTGGATTTAATATTTCTCTCACTCTGTTTCACCTTTCATTAATGCTACATTCCTTTTCATTCTGTTCTCAGTATCCCTTTTATTTGCTCTTTAGAAGTTCATAACATCTCCACTCTAGAGAGTCATTCATTATCTCTCTTCTGTCCTATAATAAGCACTTTCTGGCAGGTTTCCCCACTTTCAGGCTCTTACTCCTCTCCGTTTTACTTGTTAAGGTCACAGTTTACTTCCTGATGCCTGGCACAGACCTTGTCCTTTCTCTGCTCAAATTCATTTGGTATCTCCCAGTTTTCTAAGGAAAAAAAAGTCCAAGGTCTTATTCCTGACAAACGTGACCCTCTGAGGTATTTTTCCCAATCTGTATAACACTTCATTTTTTATCCCAGTAACCCTTTTTACCTACCTTTTTTTTTTTTCAGCCTGAACGAATTCCAACTACTTAAAGATATACAATACTCTTCCAGCTCTGAACTTTATTTGGACAACCTTGCTCCAACAAAATACATCTTTCCTTCTCTATCTGTTGAAATCCCACCTATTCTTCAATATCCAAATGCCATGAATGAATTCATGATTTCTCAGATGAAAGATAATCTCTCCACCCTCTATTCTCCATTATGTATTTTGTATTTCCATTATGGTAACACATAGTAGGAAGAGCTTCTTTGTACTGTGGTAATTTATTTGCCCAATTAATCATATCTAGCAAACTGTCAACTTGAGAGTAAAGCCTCTTTTTTTGTATACCTCCACAGTGGCCAGCCAGTACAAAGCCATGAGCTTAGCGGAAAATATTTGAGATGAACAAAGGTATCACCTGAGCATGCAAATTTCACACACAAAGGGCATTCTGCCTTGTCCATAAAACCTCAACATTTAAATAAGGTAGCATTCTTGCAATATGTGCTCTGTCTTTTCTCTCCCTCAAATATAGTATATGGATGGGAAAAGGAGATGAAGTTAAGAAACATGACTTCAGCAACCTTGAATGGAAGATGTGTGTAACTCCTAATCTTAACTATTACTTGTTGCACTTCATTCTGCTCTGTATAAGGTAGAATAATGACCCTCCAAAGATGTCTCCACCCTAAGAATCTTTGAATATGTTAGGTGATAGTCAAAAGGAATTTAGCAGATGTGATTAATTTACTAATCAGATGACTTTAAAATAGGGAGATTATACTGGATTATCTTGGGTGGGCCCAATGTAATCATATGAACCCTAAAATGTGGAAAAATCAATCAGCCAAAGAGATGTGGTGAAAGAAGAGGCTGGAGAAATTCAAAGTGTGAGAAGGATTCAACCTGCCAATGCTGGCTCTGAAGAGAATAAAAGGGGCCAGGAGCCAAGGAATGCATAGCTTCTAGAAGCCGGGAATGGTCTTCATCTAACAGCCAGGTTGTAAATACTCAGTCCTACAATCACACTCACACACACACACACACACACACACACACACACACACACACTCTCACACACACAAATCTACCAACAACTTGAATGAATAAGGAAATAGTTTCTTCCCTGGAGCCTCTAGAAAAGAATGCAATCCTGGTAACACCTACTTTTTAGCCCCATGAGTTTAATATCAGACTTCTGACCTAAAAACCTGTGAGGTAATACTACATGTTTGTTGTTTTAAGTCACAAAGTTTGTAGATTTGTTATAACAGCAATAGAAAATATACTCTCCAAGTAGCTATTCAGATACACTTGACCTATGGTGGTTTGAATTGGCTAGAACTAAGAATAGAGTGTGCCTATTTGATGAATGAGAAACCTAAAGGCATGCTTTGTTATTTCTGGTATGGAATCGCTCCAAAGTATTATAAATAATGTGGTCTATTCATTCATTCTTTTATTCAATCACTCTTTCTAAAGCGTTTCCCAAATACCCATTGTCTATACTCACATCATAATTTTTCTTGGAGTTTGTAAATATTCTTGATTCTCTTTCATCACTGGCCATAACATATAACCAGAAACATGGCAGGCACTCAATAAATATTTAATGAATAAGTTTAAGTATGACTTTGTCATTTAAACTCTCTTTACCTAAATTTCTTCATCTCTAAGATGTGGATGATAATTTATCAAACTTACAGGGTGGTCTCAAAGACATATGCCTAAGAAAGTGTTAGAAAATAGGTCATTATTAATGCCAAAATGTCCTTTTTTAAATCTACACCCTGATCCCTTTGTGCCTTCACTTATGTATTCATTTTACACTTTCCTCTAGGGTCTCTCTTTTCACACAATAACTTTCTTAAAGGACTACTATTATCTGGTTACTTTCTCAAAATTCTCTGAATAGCTCTCTACTGCCTTTAGGCTCAAGTCCAAATGCCTCAATTTGGCATGTAGTCTCTCAAGATGCCTATCCAAAGAATCTTCTCCCCCATTACTTCCTGGCCTAATCTGTGCTCCCACCCCCAAAGCACTCTCCACTCAACTAAGGCTTCTCTAAAATGATTCTAAAAATGCCACATTCAGCCTTGATGAAAGGCCTTTGATTCTCTGCTACCAGGTCTGCAATGTTCCTCTTCTTTTCCTTTCAACCCATCCCTCAGGAAAAGTCTGATATCTTCCTTCTAAGAGGACTTTCCTAACTATTGCAACTCAGGGTAATTCCCCACTCCTAGGTGTTGCCTTTCATCTTATAATAATCACCTCATTCCAGGTCTTCAACTTTACTTATTTCACATTTGTTGATATCCCCCTGAGCTACATCACAGAGAAAAGTATTCACAATTTATGATTTTTAACATCTGTAGCTCACCCTGGCAATAGCACTAAGTAAGAATAAATAATAATAATAATAATAATTACTAACATATATAGCACTTACCATGTTGTAGATATTATTCTAAGTGCTCTACAAATTTTAGTTCATTTAAAAATCAAAACAATCCAAAAGGAAGGTACTATTTTTATCTCCAGTTTACAAATGAGGGAACTGAGGAACAGATACTCAATATTTATTTGTTGTGGAAATTAAAAAACTATGGAAGAAGAATATAAACAAAATGATTGGGATCTGTAAAATAATTGATGACAGGAATATAGTTTATTTTAAGAAAAAATTCATACTTAGGAGGTTTGAGTTTTATTTTTATATAATGGAGGGTAATACATGTCTAACAAATAACTAGATCAGGGAAGACTGTAACATACATCTTTTAACAATAAAGTGAGGTTGAATGCATGATCAATGGCATAAATCCCAAATACTCTAGCGTGGATTTCAGATTATACTCATTACAACAAGCTACTCCACTAAGGCTAATAAAGAGGCTGACTTTCAGTTATGTTTGGCAGAAATGTAAAGTTGTAATCTCTCTCTGTTTCACTGTAATCTACATTTTACCACAGTTCCTGAATCCTTTGCCCTGTGGAGTTATGTGGGGGTTTTTTGTTTTTGTTCTTTGGTGGTGATGGTGTCAACTTCATTTTAAAATGAAACTGCAAGGTTCTAAGGAAAGCCCTATGGACACTGATGTTCACCACTAAAATTCAGAAAGCTAAGCTAAACCATTTCACGCAAGGACTCAGAAGAGCTTCACATAAATTGGGTTAATACTAGTGAGTCTTCCAAATGCATATCTGAAACAACCAGAGCCCACGGCAGTTAAGGAACCAGCACAAAATATACAAACTCCATCTTCTGGCTCTTTGAACAATGTTTACATTGTTGCCATCAACCAGGTGATAATTCTCAGCTCAGAACTCTTCATCAGTTATCTTTCACTTTTTAATGATTTATTCACACTGTGATTAATTTATAAGCTCCTTCTAGCTCATCAGGCGATAACAAAAATAGTCTGTCTCAAAAGTAGTTTAAGTTAAGGTCAAGGGAATTTTAGAAATTTAGCTTTGCTGAATCAAAGCAGCTGTACAAGCTTTTCCAATCAGGATGCCAAAAGTGTTATCTGCAGGCCTGGGCCCCTCCCAGACACTTTCTATTCTTATCTGCGGTGCCATTCACCACTGGGAGAAGCCCAAGACCTGGTCTATGGTCTGTGGTGGAACATTGTTTTCAATTAAAGATAAACAAGAACCTATTCCTTTCAGCTGGGGAGACTTGAATCTCCCTATTTTTCCATGTGAGAAATGAGGCAGAAAGATCCTGCAGTTCTTCTGAAATGTCATGAGTGTTTTACTGGGATTGGCAGGTCTCCTCTCTGAAATGCAGACTGCCAGGGCCAGTGGAGAGTCACTGCCCTCCCTCTTTCCTGGCATCCATCTAACTCGCCAGCAGTCATACAAGGACTTATTGATCTTTCTACAGCTTGCCAGGCAATGGACTGCAGTGGTCTTGCAAGATAAAAGGGATTATCAACTTGCCAAAACAGAGTCTTCTGGTAACCTTAGAAGAGTCTTGAAGAAAGGATAACAAATTATGAATGAATAGAAACCAACTTAATATATAAATATGTAGTGAACCCTCTTCTTTTATGCAGGTAATTTTGCTTTGGGAACAGGTTTAGTATTCTTTGGTCCATAAAAACCTGACAAGTTGGATATTGTGGCTTCTTGGTCAGCCTATCGGTTGGAAAGTACTTAAAATTGAGTGTCACAAATTAGCCAAGCAGAATTCATCTATAATTTGGTATCAGCCAGTTCTACAATAATTTTGCTGTTCTAAGTATTTCTTTGGTGATGGAGATCCTTAGTAAAAACAGGTAAAATGCATGTTAGATCAAATGAGGCCCTCAGTCTTCACATTAGCTATCCAGTCTACTTCCAAAACAGACCCCAGAACTTGGAATATTATCAGAACAATTCCTTCAGCTTTGTGAAAAGTGTAGTGAAGAGGAGCAAACAATCAAAAGAGCAGGCTAGGTAGTGACATGCAACAAGGAAGAGGATGGAAAAGCCTAGAAGAGCTTTGTGCTATAAAAACCCACATTGTCAGCAGAACATATTGAGACATATTTTCTGCCTGAAACAATAACAATCATAAATGAACTATTGTTAACACAAAAATACCAAATACTGGTAAGAGCTGTCATTTTGGTTTTCTTTAGACATGATAAATTACATTTGCAAATTAGTGTCTGATCTGAGATGACATGGAACAAATGGTAATATTTACATTCTGCACATTATCCTTGTCAGATTAAGCTGCAGTTGGCCGGTGTGGATATAAAGAGGCCTCGGGAGGCTTGTCTGCTAAACCAGCATGTAAATTGTCTCTAAACCATCCACACGTCTATATTTATTACCTCCCCAAACCAGTAACAGCCATTCCATTTACATGTCAATTTTGCCAAGTTAAGGTAACTTTACCAAGGGAAAGAACTAGTAAAGAGAAATGCCTCCAACGAAGTACTCCAAAGTAGGATAAAGCACCACAAAATACATTTTGTAAGAAGTTGTCAAAGGCTTCCTATTGCTTGAGCAGTTTGAGAAGGGGAGGCACAGGAAGAAAGTAGCATTTAAGTGCCCACAATGCAGTATGCGTCGAGCTGGGTCATATGTTATCCTAATTTATCCTCACAAGTTAACCTCTAATATACCCATTTTATAGATATGGACACTGAAGTTCAAAAACATTAAGTAATTTGCTAGTACAGTTAGTGAGAACAGGGTTAGTATCTGAATTAGGAATAACTGACTCCAAAATCTTTGTACTGTGTCATTCTGCCACTGGCCTTAACTAGAAATGTCTGAATAGAATGACAGGTCCTGAGGGTTTTTTTTTAAGGGTATAGCCTAACAAAGCGAACTTCGGGTTTCTCTTTTCCCATCACAATATTTTGCAGAAATGTGGTTCAGGGGGAGAGGTATTGGGGAATCACTGTTAAGGTCCTTCACAAGATACAGAGCCAACAACAAACTTCCCACCCACCTCCCTCCATTTTCATCATAAAAGCTTCAAATGAGGTTCTGGGCACCCTGTGAAACTGATTTAATTTGACTTCATATCAATTGTGTCTTTAAAATTAAGTCTCACAGGCATGATATGCAAGATGGCATGAAAAAAGTTGATGCCTTTCTTGATCCCAAGGTGTGTGGATGAAAGAGAATTGGAGGTCGCAGAAAAAAACCAACGCAGTAACCTGTGCTTGCTTCACAAATCTACAACCTTATGATTAGATTGGCCACTTACATAAAGCTAACTCTAAAATCTCTTACTAAAATGAAGTCGTTAATATGTGGATCATATTATGAATCTGATTTATACCAACCAATTGCAAAAAGACATTTTGAGACATTTTAGGGTTGTTAATTAGGGACCAGGTGGACTAGATGATATCAATGAATTATTTTTGTTAAAAGTCATAATGATACTGTGGTTAGGTAAGAAAAGGCCCATTTTTAAAGAGATATGTTCAACATTTGTAAGGATGAAACGACATATGTAAGGTAGGATTTGTTTTCAAATACTTCAATAAAACAAAACAAAGACAATCAAAATAAACAAAATATAAAAATCTTTATAATTCTTGAATTTGAGTAATGGTCTGTGGGATTTATTACATATATATATATATAAAATGTTTATAATGGCCCATAAATTTAAAAAAGTCTTGTGAAAGTTAGTAAAGGAAACTTCAACTAAGATTGGGGTCAGGAGGACCTGTAGGGAGAGCTCTTATGTTCTATCCCTCATCATAGGTTGCCCCAAACAGGAAGAAACAGTGCCTTACCTGTCCAAAAGGGAGATGTTCTCTCTCTACTACCCCTGCAAGGGCCCAGCCAATGAGAGAGTGTCACAACCCAACTAATGAAAAGCCACTACACTTTGAATTCTCAGTTTCCTCCAATGGACTTTTTATTTATAACAGCTCCTCCCAACTTTCCTCTATAAAAGAACATTCCTCTTCTTTGTTCTCTGGACTTGCCTATGGTTTTGCCATAGCTTGCATGTCCTGACTTGCAATTCTCTGCTATTTCTGAATAAACCCATGTTTGCTCCTAACATAACTGTTTTATTTTTAAGGTCACCAGTCTCTTGAAATACAGATATGATGCATTTAAAAAGCAGTATGTTTTAAAATGTATTTCAATCTTAGGCTTCACCAAGTTTACTCAGCCAGAGTCATTAGCACACAGCCCTGGGAAAGCATGCAGCAAGGTCCCGCAGTCTGTCAATATTTCCTGCTTGTTCCTTAACAAGAAAACTTAGAGAAGTTACTATTATGACATGAGGAAGGAAGTGCTAAAATTGCCAGTGTTAATAAGACATGTTTAATTCACTGCTCAGGGAAAGAGGTCTGTAACTACCGAAGAGAGTGGTGTTACTATAAATCATACTTTAACATCTGTACTTGCTGTGGGGAGCTACTGCTTCACAATATGCCTTCCATTGGTTCAATTTTCAATCAAAGCTGGGACACTAGCTTACTTTGCTCAGAGAGATTTTCACATGCTCCAGAGGGGTCACAGGGGGTACTTGGGGACCAAGAGATATCAGCTGAGAAATGGACTCTCTGGGACAAAGGTTCCACTAGCTATCCTGCCAATAGTATCCATGTTACCCAGGGAGCAGCCCACATCTGGGCTCCACGGAGCCTGGGGTCTGGAGCCTGCTCTCCAAGGGCAGGGCAGAAAATCACAGAGAGGGTGCTAGTAGCAGCCTCAGTCATCAGTATATCATTTCTTCAAGACGTTTGAAGATTTTTCAAAAGAAAGCATCTTTTAAGAAGAAATTTATGAAATATCTGTTCACTTCAGTGCTAGGAAAGATGTGTAAGTATGATCATTGGGAAGATCTGGATGATGTGGGAAAGCAGAGAAGACAGTGCTGTGACAGGAACTTTGACCACACAAGGTGTTTTTCAACGTGAGGCCAGAAGGCATCGCCTTGATCAGAATCACTTGGGATGCTTCTTAAAACTGCTTTTCTGACATTGCCCCAAACCTACTGTATCAGAATTTCTGGGAGCAAGATCCAGGAAGCTGCATTTTAAATGAGCTCCCCGAAGTCTCCTGCATAATAAAGCTTGAGAACTGCTGTTGATCTTCTTTGCCTTCACCTGTTTCTTCACTCTCAACATCCATCCATTGCCCTCTTCCTGGGCATTTTCCTTGAGTTTCCTCCTTTAGCTTTGTAATCTCAGCTCCCTGCATTTTCCCATTATTTGGACTCAGAAGGCTGCTAATTGATTGAATCTTTCATATCTGTGCTGTGAGCACCTAAGTCCTACCCTTCTCTGAGCTCCCATAGCAACTTACTGTATTGCGTTGTAATTGTCCATTTACTTCTTATTGGTTGAGTTCCTTCCTGGAGGGACTGCTCGGTACAGGGTTGGCGTTCAATAATTGTTTGTCAAGTGAGGACATGAGTGATTATTTTGAACTCATATTTCTTATAACCTCATGCTAATTAAGTTAATATTCTTTGTGAGAAATGAATGCTTTCTAGCCATTTTACCTACCACTTTCCTCCGCTATCATCTCTGTAAGTTGGCTAGTAATTGAGCATCCAGGGAGAAAAAAATATGATTGCTCTAGCTTGGACCATATGACTACATCTTGATTAGGGGAGGACAGAGGACCTTGCTTTATTTCCCCATCAAGAAGACCCAAAATGGGAGAGAGCCTATTCCCCAAAATGAAATCATCATGCTGTTGGAAGGGCAACAAATGTTACGGGACAAAAATACTAATTAAGATCATTTAAAGGTTTAATATGTTCTTAATCTGGATTCATCACTAAAGTCACTTGGAAATTTTTTAAATGTGTACATGTGTTTTCTTCAGATTCCAAAGAAGGTCTAAGTCACAAAGTGGGTGGAACTACTGCAAAGCATTGCATGTGAGGAGATTTTTATTCAAAATCTCAGTGTCTTGGAAACAAGTAATCTCAAAGGTCAGTAGGAAATCTTTGCATCTAGTTGTCCATTCTTCTGGGTTTTAATATTTGTCCATGGGTTAGAAAAAAAAAAAGATTCTTTACTTTGGAATTCAGTGTTGGTTGAGATGTTGATAATAAACTCCTGAGAGATGGGCAGATAAAGTTTATCTGAGATGTGGAGCAGGACACCCAGCCATCCTTCGTCCCCTTGTACCTGCTTGCCTAGTAAAGCCCAACCCCAAGTGACTCCAACCACCTGCCAGCTCTGGGCACCTGTGGGCAAACATGGAGTCATTCTTATGGAAGATGGACAAGTTCATGACTACTGGGCCTCTCAGCTATCTTCCCATCACTCTTGGGTCAGTTCATTCTTCCTTCTCTATAATGACTATTTCAAAACTCCTCTATTGTCTTCAGAATTCTACTTTCTCCTCATTCTCAACCATCTGGCAAAAATTCCTTCATGTCCAATTCGTTGTCATATACTTACTTGAGCCTGCAAGCAGGAGAGAACCTTACCATCATCCCTGGACAGAATCTATAAGACCACACACAACACAATTCTCTTCTTTGATTCCCACCTGAGGAGGGAGGTCAGGCATCAGAGGAGGGAAACTCTGTTTCTAAATGGTTCATCACGTTTTTTTAGATAAAAGCAAATGTTTTTTACAGTAAAGAAGTATAATTCATCAATCTTAGTAGAAACATCTCTAAAGAATATCCAACTCCATTTACTCTCATTTAAAGGTTATTAAGAGACCTTTAGATTTATAATTTAAGGTTGGGTTTATGAATCAATTTTCTATATCCTTGGGCTAGAAATCAATTCCTTAGGGGCCAGCCGAGTGGCTCAGTTGGTTAAGAGCTCGCTCAAGAGTTTGAGCTCTGAGCAACAGTGGTTCGAGTCCAGCCCAAGCTGAGCAGCCTGGCAAAAAAAAAAAAAAAAAAAAAAAAATCAATTCCTTAGAGCCTGATCACTAACATAGAAATAAAAAAGACAAGACCTTTATATTGCAAAGCTGAGGACTAGATTCTACATCTGAGATGGCCCCCAAATTTTGCAATACCCTGTGAGGCTTAGACTAAAATAGTCAACAGGTCTTACCTATTTTTATTATAACTGTTAGGCAATTTTTCTAATATCACTTTTAAGAATGGTTTGACTCAAGAGAAAGACAAATACCATATGATCTCACTTATATGTGGATTCTAAAAAACTGAATGGATGGGAGATGTGGACGGAGATAGTCTCAGAGACACAGAGGAAAAACTGAGGGTTGCTAGTTGGGAGGGGGTGGGGATGAAGGAGAAGGGGAAGGGATGAGACAATACAAATTGGTAACTACAATATGGCCTCAGGGATAGAAAAGACAGTCTGGGGAATATAATCAATAATGTTATAAATATTTCTTAGGGGGCAAGAGGGCCTCATGTCTTGTTGGGGAGACCACTTCATAGTCGGTGTTGAGGCCTGACCACCACACTGTATTTCTGAAGCTGATGTTGAATAATATTGTGTGTCAACTATAATTATATATACATATAGTCACGGGATGTGGAGTAGAGTGTGGGAATGGAGTCAATGGAATTGTAATAGATAAGCATGATATCGGGGGTGGGAGGGCAGTAGATGGGGGGAGGGAGATTGTTACTTTGTGAGGGTGAAAAGGATAACTATTGCATTGTTCTGTACACCTGAAACTAACAATAAAAAATAAAAAAGAATGGTCTGACTCAGAATATCAACTGTCTCTTTCTAAAGGGTAATACATTAACCTTTTTTTGTAATGATCAGAACACAATGTTATTTCTTTTATTTTCTTTGATGAGTCCAATTGAGGTGATAAATCCTGAGTGTCATTCTGAAGTCAGTAAGAGGAAGTTGAAATTAGTGGACGTTTCAAGTTCACACACATTATAGCCTCACTGACTTGCCATTCAGGGTCAGTCAGCTCAGAATAAAAACTCTGTTTCTCTACTAATGCTTGATTTAAGTTCAGATTCATCTCTCCAGAGCAGCTCTTCCAGACATTCCTACATCACTTGGTGCTGTATTTCAGGTTGAGCATATCTCAAGCAGTATTGTCATGACTGGCTGACCTGTCAGGGAAGGATGGGACTGTGTTTCAATCATCATTGCAGCCTGAGAAGATGAAACAATGGAATATCATTGTGTTTGCTGAAATAAATGAATGGAGCATAATCTAGTTCAGTGCAGGTGACAAAGGAGTGGTCAAGATGAATTGTTGAGGTCTCTTTAATATTTTGATTTTAAGCTAGACTTGTGAATCTAAGGAACATAAGCTCTGGCTCTATTTTAGAGGTGAATAGAATGGCATTTTTAAAAATAAAAGTATACCATTAACACATATCTACTCAAATCAGTTATTCTTTCACTGTGACTGACTCATTTAATGAGAGCAGCAAGTTCACATATTTGTGTGCCACCTAGCTTTTACCTTTCTAGCAAAAAAAATACAAAGTTAGTCACTGTATCTCCACAAGAATTTCCAAATCTGCTGTGGTGGTTTTTTACTGGGTCAACTTAGGTCTATTAATAAGTTGAAACTACATTTCCCAAAATTCCTATCCTACTTGTACATGGCTCCTACTTAAGAAAGGGTCAAGATTTAGAAGACAAAATTGAGGGAGGCATTACACCTAGAAGTTGTGCAGAGCCCCGGTGCTGTCGCAGCTTGCACTTGTCATGGATGTGCATGCTCATGGGGTAGCAGCCAGGCCCGCAGCTCCTCCTGCTGGACCTCCTCCCATTTCTCCAAGTCCCGGGCCCACTGCACATGTAGCTTTATGACGAAGGCACTGTTCTCTTTATCAAGTCTCCCAGGTATTGAGGTTGGAGATGGTGAGAGACAGATGCAGGTTCCCATTTGTCTAGGTAGGTTTTTGTTTGTCCTCATAGGTTCCGGTTTGTCCTTGCTCTCCTCTACTTCATATCTGTTTGTTTTTATCCTAACAGCTGGTCCTACTGGCCCGCAGTGACTTCAGGCCCACACCACATACAGAGGAAACTACCTTCCACAAAATTCTTCACCAACTCCCATTGTTGTATGAGATCTAATCTCAATAATAGATCCCCTATTCTATATCACTGAGGGTTGTTCTGTTCTCCTGGTCAAAGCCTAACTGATACACCTGTCTTGGTCATTCTGTATAATACACATAGGCTAAGCAGAGGAGAATCAGGAAACAGGTAGTCTGGAAAGACCACTCTACAATTTATCATGTGTTTGCTAATTAGAAGTCAGTAGGTCCATTTCAATTTTATGAATTGCTTATAGGGCTGTAGCATTGTACACCCACTGCAATGTCTACGGAGATGTCCAGTTTGCGGCTTGCTCAGCTGTAGCTAGCAGCCCTGGCAGAGGAATATTATACAATATTTTATATAAAATAGTCATTTTCAATTTGTAACGGATAACCGATCCATTCATATGGAATTGTCCTTGCCTCAGCCCAGATGGGAGCAATCCAGTGTAATATAGTATAGTATAGCACATCATTGGGAATATAGATAGAAAACACAGTATATCTGAAGGATTTTTAAGTTATTAAAAGCAGAAAAAATTAACTGCATAAGCCAATAAGCTGAAATATCCTAATAACAGATTTGCTGGAAATTAAGTCGGGTGATAAGAGCTTTGTTCTATTTTCCTGTTCTAAAGCCACTCAGATGTGAATTGGAAAACCCAAAGAGTTACCCAGTGAATGGATCAATAATCGCCCTCTCAGTCATCATAGTCTATAGAGGAACTTTTTTCTTGAAATTAAAGTAAAACCTAAAACAAAGAGTCAAAACCATAAGGATTTTATGGGCACGTTTGAATCAAGTTCAAAGCGCCCTCTCTCTACTTGAGAGAAACATGTCCTCATATATTAAGAGGTCACCAATTCTCCTACCTTGTCCAATTCTATCTTCCCTTCAAACTTCCACTATTATTATCCATCACCTTCTAGTCTCTTTCCTTGAGATCTGGGACTGGTTCTTGTAACTTTCTGTTAACAACATGCCTCATACATTGTAGGTGCCTAATAAACAATTTTTACGATGATGAGGATCTCATGTCTACCTGGGCCATAGTTCTACTCTCCACCCATGATGAAGGTAGTATGGATATTGGACAAAGAGCACTGGAATTGGAGTTCCTTGAAGTAGCCCCTCCCATTTGCATGAACTTTCACTTTCTTGGGGTCTCTGTTTTTTCCTCCCTCCTTAGATTATGCCTAATATTCTTTACAGCTCACAGAACACAGTGCTCCCACAGAGAAGTTTACTATAGTAGACTTTTCAGCATGCAATGCAAACGAGAGCTGGCACTGGGTTTGTTTAGCCTGAGTGGATTAACACCCGCCATCAATGATCAGCTGAGACCTTCAGAAGAGTGCAGCATCACCATGGAGGCACTTTCTGGATACCAAGCCAGAGGTCAGATGCTCATCAGCTTGCTGCCTTCTTTCTCAGCCAATCAGCATGTGTGAGTCTGCCTTCAGTTAGAGACACATAACCACAGCAATCAGCTTTTGAGAAGTATCTGGCTTGGTCTATCAGGCACCTGCTAGTACTGATTTACTCATCCCTCTAGTATGTTTGATTAGATTTGTAAAATTTATCACAAGACACTCTACTATTGTGCATAAATTCTTAGGAAGAGTTCAGATAGTTTCAGAGATGATGAAATTTTTTGTAGATCATAACAAACAATAGATGGACCCCTCCTGGCCCAAGAGCCCCATGCAATCTTAGCTTAAGTAGCTTCCAAAGAGAAACTTTGAGAAAAACCATTTCCAGGAAGAGAAGAAGAATATCTAGGGTGTTTTTGGAATAGTCCTAGGTAATTCCACACTAATATTAAGCCCCAAAATATTATTGTTAATCAAGCACAATCCTTTCAGCTTGGATTTGTTTATTTTCATACACAGTGACAACTCAGGGCATATTGTAGCAATAAAAGCTTTTGTGTGTGAGTGACAGCTGTCATCTCAGCTCTGAAGATGTAAGACTGTTGGGCCTAATAGGCTTGCCTGATCACCTCATCTTGGGTGGTGAAAATCATTGGCAATTGTGTCCAAAAGAGCTTTGAATACCAGAGCTTTATGAAAGAGATTAGTTCATTATTCCCCTGATACTTTTTTTTCCACATACAAAAAATACCTTAGTACATAAGTTACAAGGACCTCTGGCTGATAAGTGATTTATACTAAAAACACTGAATGTAGTCAGGAGAAAGCAATCCCTGCTATTTCCCCAGCTTGGAATTTGGACCCATTCCAAGCATTTTTCTCTGAATTCAAGCCCAAGGATCTCCATCTGGGGTACTTGCAAACTGATGAGATCTTCTACCTCATAAAAATCCTATAACCTTACCAAAGCAGAAGGAGTCTGTCCTTATCTTAAAGGTCTCTGAGCAAGTTACTCGTACTTATACTTTTTTCTAATTTAGTTGAAACTTTAAGGTTTCTTTTCCACTTCCATATACATCGAGAGTGGTGGAGAATGTGTTTCCATATAACCACTAGCATTAACCCTCACACACATCTACTGCTGCCAGAATTTATGAGGCCTAACTGGACTTTCTGAAACAGGCTGGTGCTGTCTGATTAGATTCATGACTAGTCTGAACCAGGCTGGCTGATGCAATTAGCAACCCAGTAATGCTTGCGCAGACACTGCCGTGTTAAATACCCTGTAGAAACCTGTCCATGAGTGGGAATCCACACCAGCCCCAGATGCTCACACACTTCCTTGAATAATCAGGAGTCACTATATTTACCTTGAAACAAATGGAGAACATTTTCTCACACTCCTAGTTTGTTTTCACAAAAATCACAAGGTTGGAAGTTTCAACAGATCATTTTGTCCATCTCTGCCTCTGGCAGGCTCTTCATCCCACAGTATCAGGTAGATGATAGTCTAATCTAGGTTTAAAAGGATGCAGAAGATTTTTTCATCCCTATCTTGGCAATGCTTTTGAACCTGCCCTTCCCTCCCCAGCCAAATGTACTTTGCTATGACCCTCCTATCTCCATTAAAGCCTATTTCTTCCTTGTCCACTTCCACAGGAGATGGATAACATTATCAACCATGGAATATATTTTCTTCTCACTTTTTCCCTAGAGTGAAGTCTCATTCACTTTCATGTATAATTGTCAAACCAAAGAGCACTCCTTTCTGGTGTCTATTCTCGTGAAATTAAATGACAAATGAAATTATTCATTTTATATCTCAAATTAGAGCTTCCCCCACCATGACCATCCAAAGTTCAATAAATAATAAAGTAGTAAAGATAAAACCTGGAGGTATTAGTCATTTAAAATTGTATATGCAATATTTTGGCACCTAGAACACAATTTAGTCTAAGTAAAAAAATAAAACAACCGTGTAATATCTGATTGGGGGAGGCAGGGAGTGATCCTGATTTTAAAATAATGTCATCATTATTTTTTAAATGGGAAAATAAAGAAAAAAAACATACAAAAAAATAAAAGCATCCATAATCCCACTACACAGACATAACCTCTAACAGTTTGCGTTTTTTCAGATTTTATATTTTTAACAACTTTGCTCTTTTCTGCAAACCCTGCTGCTAAGTAAAAAGAAATTAAATTACAAAAATATTTTTATTAATTTTATTGGGAAAAATGATGTGTTCCCTCCCAACTCAAGATACCAAGTGATTTTTTGCAAATAGCAAAATAGATCAAATGAACGATGAAGTGTTCCTATAAATAACAATAATTAAAAATTAAATACAGTCTGAACATAATATGTAATGTAATGAAGGTTTCGGACTCACCAAAGGAAAAAGCAGTCTTAACTGTAGGTGAGGAAGCTGAGGCTAAGTTCAAAGGAGTCATTTTCTGAAAGGTGGTGAGAGTCAGCGATTGACTTTCACACACGGCAATGTTTTCTGCATTCAGTGGTACCTTGCACATTTTGATGCAGACAAAAACATTCCAGATTTTAATGGCTTAGAATGGCAAACATTTACTATTTCTCCTGATTCTGTAGGCTGACTAGGCTGGCTGGCTGGTTGGCTGGCTAGTTGGTTGGCTGGTTGGTTGGTCCAGGCCAGCTTGGCTGATCCCTGTTAGCTAGTGGCTCAGCTGGAACTAGTTGGTCTAAGAATGTGGTGGGTAAACTTTTTCTGTAAATGACCACATAGTAAATACTTTTAGGCTTTGCAGGTCATGTGGTCTCTGTTCTAACTACTCACCTCTGCTGTTGTCCTTTGAAAGCGGCCAGCACAACATGTAAACACGGGTGTGGCTGGGTTCCTTGACTAACCCTGGTCGATTAGTAGGTTGGCCTCGCTCCTGTATTTGGCAATTGGCAGAATGGTTAGTGTAGAAGTGGTGGTTCTTGCATATCTTAGGATAACCTAGAGAGACTTCAAACACAGATTGCTGGGCCTCACCTCAAGAATTTCTAATTCAGTAGGACTACAGTCAAACTGGAGAATCTGCGTGTGTACCAAGTTAACAGGTGATGTTGCTGCTGTTGGTCTGGGGGCTACACTTTGGGAACCATTGTTCTAGAGCATATCAGCTAGAAAGATTCATCTCTGGTCCATGTGCTCCCCTTCTCCAAGAGGCTTGCCTGGCCTCTTCACATGGTGGTCTCAAGTTTCAAAGAGCAACAGAAAAGGGCAAGCCCCAATGCACAGATGCTTCCCAAGCCTCTACTTAACATTGTATCTGCTATTGTATCACTGGCGAAAGCAAAGTTAGACCTTTTCAGGGTGGAAGGGGACTCCCTACAGGTGTGGGCAAAGGAAAGCTTGAACAAATTGGACACGATGACTACAGCAAACTACTGCACTGTCTAAAAAAGTTATAGAACAGAAACATATCTTTAGAATAAAATAAATGTAAGCACAAGAGGGCTTTGAAACACAGGGAAATAGCTCACATGCACAATGGATGAGAGAACTATAGAAGATAACTCTCCTTTTGTCCCTTTCATTTGATCTATGTTTGCAAAGCAAAACAGTTTGGGTTCATCAACTCGGGGCACAACATTCAAATTTGTTCCATATGAACTCTCCAATTAGAAACTGCTGTTGTCAAGTAAATTGGTGAATGGGTCTTTGCCTGAAATCATAATGTCAATACATGACTTCTTCTAGCATGTTTATTTAGTGGGCTTTGGGGTAAAAGAGTTGTTATACCGAGAAAAAAAAATTGACTGAAAAGTGGATAACTTTCAAAAATTATTTTAGCAAAAGGTTAACAGTTATACGAGATGGGTCTGGCTATATTAAATATTTTCATGATTTCTAATAAAGAAAAAATGGAAAAAAATAAGTTTTATTTTAGTTAAACTCACAAAATGCATGTTCTAAAGATGACAAATGAAATTATCAGGTTCTGCCTTGGTTCTGAAGGGCTTTTCTTGTGGGGTCCAGGATAGGAACACGGAATGGAGCCCCAAGGTACCCTCGTTATGTTATAAAAGTCAGCATATGGCTCACCCCTGCCCATTGATCTCTAATTGGATTTCACAATTCCATAGTTTTGTGATATCATGGTTTTGATTTAGAAATCAAAGAATTTGATTTAGAAATGTCATGGTTCTGTTTTTCAAGAATCTGTCTCTAAATGAAACAGTAACACTAAAATGAATGATGCCAAATACAAATGGCTTACAATGTTTTTTATGAGATGCAGAATTATTTATATCTTTTGGTGTATGTTGAAACACAGTGAACTTTTTTGTACTTGAGTTTATTGGGAATTAGAAAAATTGGTTTTGTCTACGTGACAGTGTGGCTCCAAAATTGGTGACAGAACAAATGATTCTATGAGGAGTATTCTCTCCTAAACTAAGCATAAAATTAAAATATAAGGTAAAGAATAAAATATGCTGTCTATATGGAAACTCTGAAAGAGCTTCCAGATAAGCTGATAGTAAGCCACTATTCATGGCTCTGAGCACTTGGTTAAATACAGAATAGAAATGACATTAATCCTAACCTCAAGAGGCTTACATTGTAGGTGAGGGCCAGACATGCAAACAGCCCATGGGCCAAAAACCAAAATATTTATGAGACCAGAAAGGCAGCAGTTTGAAGGCTGTGCTGCAGGTTCAAAGATGAGGAGGGTAAACAAGAAAGCTCCCCACTTTTCCCCCAGGTACAGATATGGAGATGATCCTATCAAGTATGTGTGGGTACTATGCTGGGTCTTGTGAAAGCTATTACCTAGTGATGCTGGTCAGTCTAATGGAAGAAAAAGAAGCAATCTGAACTTGTCCCTGGGCCTTAAGTCCTCTTCATTTATAATTTCTACCTGCAAAATCAGCATAACCTCTAGACCTCTTGGAGGTTTCCAGAAAGATTGTCATAAAGGAAGTCCCCAGCCAAAGTACTTTGGGTTCAGATTCTGAGTTAGTGGCCAGAGAACAGCATTGGTGTACCCAATTTTCCTCCCCCCACCAAGTGGCATAAATGAACTGTTAAAAGATAAACTGAGGCATATTAAAAATTTGAAGACTTTGATTAAACATTAATGCTAACTGGACAATGCCAAACCAGAAGTGGTTAGGGGTGCTTCACTGACAGGAGTTTGGGGCAAGATTTTTATAGAGAAGACACTGAAGCAAAGCAAAGAAACTATTTAATTAGCTATAGCTTAATCAGTTGGCTTATTTGGAGAAGCCTCATTGGATGTTTGTGATTGGTTGTTCTTGAACTTTGTTTTCTTGGATTTCAGTGCAGTGACTCTGGCTTAGATTTTGATTTGCTTACATAGGCTACTAAGGCTCCCTAGTCTAATAGCCTTTTTTAATTACCTTAAACAAGGAGGTTTAACAAACTTCATCTCAGCATCATTACTGTCACCCTACATCTTCTCTGGGCTACTTTCTCTCCATAATACCTAAGGCCATCATACAGAGTCATGGCTCATTGTACTCTAGCTTTTCGACAAATCATATTTAAGAGCATGAACACTGACTTGCTGACACACTAAAATGCATGCTGGAAAGAAGGGTGTTACTTTATAAAACTTCCCAGATAAGACATGCTTTCTCTTAAAAATGACCATGTTGTAAGATTTAAAACTAAATGGAATTTATTGGTGGTCATAGATAAAAAGTATTATGTTCCAATGTTCCATTTTGATATGCTGTGACCTTTCAGTACTTGGCTTCTGTGCTTTTCTTCTTGCAGAGTATTTCTTAACAGAGGGGTATTTGGTGCAAAAGGATAAATTAGGAGATGGAACCCTGCAATGGGAATTTATGGGAGATTGGATCTTGCAACTTGTCTTTTTCAGTAAGTTCTAGAGACTTGTTAACTGCTTTGGGTGTCTCCAGGGTGTCATCAATTAATTGAACTCTGGCCTTGCAGAAGTTGATTGATATGCAGGTGATTGAAGCAGTGGCTGTGTCTCAATATTAATTACCCTTTCTGAACACACCAACTTTTTCTCAGCTCCTCCAGAGAAATGTAGTGGTGAGAGAAACAGAGAGTCTGCTCTTTCATAGACCATGTGTTACCTACTCATCACCTGGGAGGTGGTGATTGTCAAGGACAAGATGGAAAAAGATGTAGGAAGAAAAAAATGTTAGAAGACTTGTCGTTAACCCATTAACCCATCTCCCCAAAACATTGCTTTGTTTAGGAAAACAAGCCTTCTGGGGTTTAGCTGGAGCCTACCTATGTGAAGGTGTTGAGACCTAAATGCAATTTGGCCCCTAACTCCCTTACTAATGGACTGTCATTCATTAAGTATCTTCTTTGTGTGGGGCATATACATGTGCAGGCTTTCTGTACGTTTTCTTAAATATTCCTCACAACAGTCCCATTTAAAGGATAATTAACGGATAATTAAAATGATACTTTCCATGGTCCCAGCGTTAGGAAGGGCCAAGATAAAATTCAAACTTATGTGCGCCTCACTTCAAAACCAATAGGAAATTCTTAGGAGGTTTTATTATATCATTTTGCTTCACTCTCTTACAATATGTGTAAAAAGAAATAAGAGGAAGCAGGGGAAAATGAGACTGGGGGAAGTGGGGGATAACATGTAATTTTCTTGACATGAATTTTCCTGAGCAAGAATTTTATAAAATAGAAAGCAAAAAGCCCAAATGTGAGTCTGTGAGTGTGTGTGTATATAGTTTCCACACTGACAAACTGCAAAACCCCCTCAGGATAAAGGGAAAATGCATCAAGAGGAAATAATCTTCCATAGTTTTTTTTTTTTTGTCTACTCTATGGTAGGTACATAACTATATTATGATCCAATCAAGGGTTGGGGAGAGGAGCTGCTATGAAGAAAAGAGAAGACTGTATTTTCTTCTTCTATTTATATGAGAAAATATAAATATATGATTTCAAGATTACTAGTTTTTTATTTTATTTTTTTTAATTTCATCACAAAAGATCTCATCTCATGTCTTTTCTCCATGCCAAGTGGTCTCTGCTCTTTA
This sequence comes from Hipposideros armiger, assembly GCF_001890085.2. Classification (NCBI taxonomy): domain Eukaryota; kingdom Metazoa; phylum Chordata; class Mammalia; order Chiroptera; family Hipposideridae; genus Hipposideros; species Hipposideros armiger. The sequence continues at coordinate 1,652,930 of NW_017731530.1, forward strand.
GGGATGACACACATTTCTTCCGAGAGCTCTTACAAGCAACAACCTGCACACCCACCCTGTTGGCCACTTTCAGAGACACTGGCTGTTCATGCAAAAGTTATACTTTGTCCTGACCTGAGATGTGAGGTCTGGCCCCAGAAGAGCAAATTTTGGATTTACCACATATATGGGGCAAATAATCCTACTTGAGCAGCCGAGGACAACAGTAGACTATTTCTTTTAAGGAAGCTGACTTTCTTCTAAGGAGCAGTAAGAAGGTGGTGTTATGTAGTGACTGACAGTGGAGCCATCAGCATTCAACCATGTGAGTTCATCCTCTATCTCCATCACTTGCTAACTATGCAAATCGAAATGAGTTATTCAATTTCTCTATGCCTGGGTCTTCTTATTTATAAAAGAGAAATAATCAGAGAATTGTTGTGAGGATTAAATAAAATATTGCCTGCAAAGCATTAAAACTAGTGCTTGACCCTCAATAAATGTTACTGATCATTAAAATTGATAAAGAATTCAAGGCAATCTATTTTTTCTTTCCAATATTTTCCTCTTTATTTCCCCAAAATTGTTTTCTTCTTTTTACTCTTTAATCATCACCCTCTAATTCCCTATTCACCTTCACATTCTGGATGGATATATGTGATAATCATGATTTTTCTCTAATCTTGGTTTCCAAATTAAGAACAAATAAATATTAATCCACAGCAAAATGAATCATGTAGAGTATCACAATTTTTAAAATTTCAAGTCAGAGACATTTCTTTCTTTCCTTTTCTTTTTAACAATCACATCACATTCCTCCTCTAAGTTGGACATTTTTAAGTTTGACATATTAAACAACATTATTTAAGGTGCAGTATCAACTGGCACTTTACAGAAAACCTTTGTTACCGGTTTTTCCCCCCAGCTCCGCACCATATTCCAGAGTCTGGCAGTCCTCTGAAGGAGATGCGGTGAAACACAATTGCCTTACCCTAGTGATGGATGGGTAGGTGGTGGGTAACTCACAGCAGTTTACTTTTCCAAGCTTGAAATGTTCAAAGTAGACATATGTTAAGTCATCCATCAGAAATGTGGAATGCAATGACAGAAATAACCAGATGCCCTTTAACAAGATGCCAGAGGGCAAACTTGGAAAAATAAAATGACTACACTTTTCTCTCTTCTGCAATAAATACTGCTTGCAACCTGAAGTTTTACTTGCATTTGTATACAACGTACCACTTTGTGAAAGACACTTCAAGAACCCTAGGGAAAAAATTCCATAATATCCTCAACATTTGCAAAAGACCTTAACACTATTCTAGGGGTTTTTGTTTGTGTGTTTGTTTGTTTTTGCATTTATAAAAGAAATAAAAAGGATGGTTTGGTTAAGTCCAAAAACACATATTTGAAAGAAGAATGGTTCTTAGTTGCCATAGCAACAAATGTTTTCTTGCTTCTGGTATTGCCTGGTGGATTTGTGGTGACAGTTATTTTTTCAGTGCATATGAGTAACTTTATATTAACACATACTGTTGGGCAATGAGAGTGACTAGAGGAACCCAGCATGGTGAAATGGTAGCACACAAGGGAGAATATAAAACTGAACAAAAATCAAAATGAAAAAACTTTTCTATTGAAAATGACAAACTTGCTACAACTATAATGTACTTTCAGAAACTTAATAGTAATTATCACTATCGTTAATATTTGTTTAATTAGATAATGCTTGTAAAGTTCTCTGTAACAGTGAGGTGATAGTGGTGGTCGACAGCTAGTAGTAGAAGCTGTATTACCTGCCATCCACATAAGGTTCTTTTAGAACTTATTGAAGCTTTGCATTTTGGAATTTAACTGTAGTGAAATGAACACCTAAAATCCCTGAACCCACAGGAAGATATAACTGAGCCTTGGGGTAAGAGCAGTGGTTGAGAGTCCCCAGTGGTTGGAGTTGAGTAAAGAATCCACATTTTCATCAGGGGTGGGGGAGCAGTGGATGGGGGGAGAGGGGGTGAAAAAGATAACCATTGCATTGTTTTGTACACCTGAAACTAATACTAATAATTTAAAAAATCTTTCATAAGCTGAAAAAAAAAAAGAATCCACATTTTCTTTTTGTGTCAGGGAAAAAAGCTTCTCTCCTTACTCTTCCCATTGTAAACACTTTGCGACTTGAAAGCCAGTCTTCTCATAGCCTAGTGTTGTTTTTAACTGCAGTGTCCTGCCCTACACATCAGCCTTGCCTTCCCTTTAGCTATTATTTGATTACTTATTCATTCATCAAACCGTTCTCATCCTCCTGTTTATCAGCACTCACTCCTGAAGGCAACATGGGATAGCAGTTCAAACTCCATTTCTGCCCTGACCTTGCAATAGTTAATGAATCTGCTGCTAAAACTTCTGTTTCTTCAAAAATTAAAAGGGGATAAAAATAGTTACATAAAGGTGTATATGAGAATTAAATAAAATCAGGCATGTTAAGGGCTTGATACAGTGGTTGACACAAAGTGTGTTTTCAGTAAATGTTACCTGCTAGTAATTTTACTATTGCCACATTCTATCCTTCAAGGTCAAGTTCATGCTCCAATTCCTCCATGAAGCTTTTCCCATCACGGCAGCCCCCATAGATCTTCTCCTTTCCAAATCCCAAGCATAGGCATTACCACCCAGTTATAATCACACACACATGATAACAGTAATGATGATGAAACAAAGATTTAATTCTATACTGCTGTGTGTTTTAGCATTTTCTCCTTAACTATTGTAGAAAACAAAGTTTTGGAGGTCAAACACCAACTTCCACTATTTATTCGTCTTTAATTTTAAAACATGTTCTCTGCACATAAATATGTTCCTGGAACTACAGAGGGTAATCTAGGGGTGCACTTAGAGTGCACCATTGGGAGCACTGAATCTAGTAAGAATTTAAATCAAGCACAAAAGGATCCAAAGACAAAGAGATCAATTCTGGGCTGATCAAGGAAAGCCTGAAGGAAAAGGCAGCTCTTCTCCTTCTAGTTAAACTGAATATGGGAGCACAGCTAGGGGGAGAGTTGGAAGATTTGACATACAGAAGTAGGGGGCAGGAAAGAACTCCAGGCAGTGAAGGGAACAATGTAGGCTTGGTGAAGAGGGAACTCTCTAATGTGCCTGAAACCAGCAACCCAAAGGGAAGCAGTAGGAGAGGTGAATGGAAAGAAAGGCTAGGATTTAAGCGGGCCAAAAATAAAACATACCTGAGGCCTAATTTAAACCATGGTCCAAAAGATACCTCTGGAAAATAATGTATAGAGGTCTTTCCATGTCTGACATTTTTATTCTTAGTATAGCAAAACTAGCAGTTGACAAAACTACAAAGTATTATATTTGCTCCAGGATTTCTGTATCTTTTACCAAGACTTTCTGATACAGCCCCAACCCTTTACATTCAAAGCCACTCCTTCAAATCTGCCTTTCACATTATAGTATAAATTAACTCCACAAGGTCTAAGTCTTCCAGAGGAGAGATCCAAGATGGTGGCGCAGATAAACACTGTGCCTACACTTCCATGAACACATTAAAACTACAACTAAATTATAGAACAATCAACCTGGACAACCATCTGAAGCCTAGCCAAACAGAAGTCCTATAACTACACAAAGAAGAAACCAAGACGACACCGGTAGGAGGAGCACAGATGAAGAACAGGCCCCACACCTGCATGTGGCAGTTGAGAATCAGGAGGGCTAGCTCAGCTGTCTTGTTTCCCCCTCGAGGAGCAGGGATCCGAGCCCCACACACCAGGCTCCCCAGCCCGGAGTACTGGTGCTGAGAAGAGAAGCATCCACAACATTTGGCTGTGAAAAACAGTGGGGATTCCTACCATTCAGGTAGGCCGGAAAAATGCAGGAAACACAGATATCATTTTAAACAGCCCCCACACAGACTCACTCTCTCGCAGGCACTCACCTTGGGCTCCAGCGGAGAAATGGTGACTCAGGGGGCCTCGGAGGAACATGAAGGTGCAGACTGAGATCTGTGGCTTCAGGGGAAGGACTGGAGGACAGTCAGCATTTTCCCGGTGAGAAGTCCACCTTCCATGGAGCCAGCAAGCAGGAGCCATCTTTCCTGTGTTGAGCCCACCCCTCTGGACAAATCTGAATCTGATTGGCCTGGTGAGCTTCCCTGCTCTCCCCTGCTGACTCACAGGGACCCCGCCCCACCTAACTGAGCACAGCCGGAGGCACTTTCTTCACAAGCAGCCAGCCTCATCTGCATTACACTCTTTCTTGGATAACTATCGGAATCCGCCAAATTCCAGGTGGTTGGCAACTCGCCTTGGTGTGCTCTGCAGTTTTTGCTGAGTAGGTCCATGCTCAGCACTGGCACCAAATCAGAATTTACATTAACCTGGTGACCACTGTTCTTCACACTCTAGTGACCTCCTGAGACCCTGTCTCACTCAACTGGCATACCACATGAGGCTTTATCAGTGGCTGAACTTTAAGGGAGCCTACAGATGGAAGCAGACCTCAGGGTGTCCTGGCTTTTTGAGGAGCTATCCCAGACTTGGTACTGGTGACAGTCATCCTCAGTTGGCAGCATGGTCTCTCCCACACGCCTCCAGGTTCAGCACAGGCAGCAAACAACTGCAAATAGCTTTGTAGCTAATACCAGGTAGGCCCTGCCCATTCACAGGCAGTGGCTGAACTAGGCCTGCATCAGAGCCCCTTCCAAGAGGCCCCAGAACCAACATACTGAAGCTTCAGACCACAGCAGAGTACCGCCCAATTAGCCCCACAAAAGGCACACTCAAAGGGCAAGTCTCAATAGACACCAGGGCCACTGGGGTGAATCCCACTCAGTGAGGTAAGCCTTCTGCACAGCAGCCCATAACCAGTGGATGTGGCCAAACCCCACAGCCAGTCAGCCTGAGGACCAATCCCACCCACTGACATACTAACAGCAATCAAGCCTCAACTATAACAGAAAGGCACATAAGGGACACTCCTGGAGAACCCAGAGCAGGTGACCAGGGAGACTGTGCCACTGGCCCCACAGGACACCTACTATACAAAGCCACCCAGCCAAGATGGGAAGACATAGAAGACCTATCTAATACATAGAAACAAACACAGAGAGGCAGCCAAAATGATAAAAACAAAGAAATGCTTCCCAAATAAAAGAACAGGAGGAAATTCCAGGAAAAAAAAGTAAACAAAATCGAGGCAAGCAACCTACTAGAGAAAGAATTCAAAACAATGGCTATAAGGATGCTCAAGGAACTTAGGGAGAACTTCAACAAAGAGATAGCAAACATAAAAAAGGACATAGACACCATAAAAAAGAACAGTCAGAAGTGAAGAATACAAAAGCTGAAATGAAGAATGAACTAGAAGGAATCACCAGCAGACCAGATGAAGCAGAGGATCCAGTTCAGTGATTTGGAAGACAAGGTAGTAGAAAACACTCAATAGAAACAGCAAAAATCAAAATAACCCCCCACACTGAGGATAGTTTAAGAAGCCTCTGGGACAACATCAACCATAACAATATTTACATCATAGGGGTACCAGAAGGAGAAAAAAGAAAGCAAAAGGTTGAGAACATATATGAAGAAATAAATGAAAACTTTCCTAACCTGGTGAAGGAAATAGACACACAAGCCCAGAAAGCGCAGAGAGTCCCAAACAAGATGAACCCAAACAGGTCCACACCAAGGCACATTATGATTAAAATAGCAAAGGTTGAAGACAATGAGAGATACCTAGAAGCAGCAAGAGAAAGACAACTAGTAACTTATAAAGGAGTTCCCATAAGATTTTTGGCTGATTACTTAACAACCTTTGCAGGACAGAAGGAACTGGCACACAATCTTCAACGTGATGAAAAAGAAGGCCCTATAACCAAGGGTACTATACCCAGTAAGGTTATCATTTAAAATCAAAGGACAGATAAAGTGCTTCCCAGATAAGAAAAAGCAAAAGGAGTTCATCACCACCAAACCAGTATTACAAGGAATGTTAGATGGACCTATTTAAGATGGAAAAAATATCAAAATATGAATAATATAATGGCAATAGCTATATATCTATCAACAATTATTTTCAACATAAAAGGATTAATTGCTCCAATGAAAATATATAGGAGGGATGAATGGATAAGAAAACAAAACCCTTATATACATTACCTACAAGACTCACTTCAGATTGAAAGGCACACACAGACAGGGATGGAAAAAGATATTTCATAAAATGGGAGTGAAAAAAAAAACTGGAGTAGCAATACTTATACCAGACAAAACAGACTTTAAAACAAAGGCTATAAGGAGGTACAATGAAGGACCCAGTCATCCTACTTCAGGATATTTATCTGAAGAAACCCAAAATGCTACTTCAAGGGGACATGTGCATCCATATGTTCATTAGAGCATTGTTTACAATGGCCAAGATGTGGAGGCAGCCTGGGTGTCTGTCAATAGATGAATGGATAAAGAGGAGGTGGTAC
>NW_017731530.1:1660011-1663503 GCF_001890085.2 Hipposideros armiger
TAAAATAATATTGAATGCCAACTGTAATTGATAAATTTAAATGGGGGGAAAGAGAGAAGGGAAATAAGAGGTCCAAATTTCCAGGTATAAAACAAGTAATCCATGGGGATGTAATGTACAGCATGGGGAATATAGTCAATAGTATTGATAGTATGGTACGGTGTCAAATGGCTGCTGGACTATCACAGTGATCACTTTTTTAGGTATATAAATATTGAATAACTATGGTGTACCCCTGAAACTAATATATTGTATGTTAGCTATATTTTTAATAAAAATCTTTTTTCCAAAATCTGAGACTTCCATGTCACTGTGAAGGTTTACTTGTCAAGTTAGGAGAGTAGAATAGATTATGTACTGATTTATTAGCTTTATATGTTTTAAATATTTAGACATATGCTTTATGGACTTCTATTTGTAGTCTTGCTAGGGTCTCAGAAACCTTAGGAACAGTCTTGTCCCTGTAAACATGTTTGTGAGTATTGATCATGGGATAAAGGCTGCCTTCCTTCTGCCTCAGTCTGATGTTCCCTGCTTGCTTCTCATCAGGCTTGCAATGGGGTTTCAGCACTGAAAGGAAAACACAGCTCTCCAGTGGCTGGTCACTTTGGGTTGGAACAGAAATTATTGTTTGTTCTTAACTATATATCAGCACAGTATACACTGGGATTTCAATAACCCAAATTGAGATGCAAATGTCACAATGTAGCTGTGGTCCCACCGAGCATCACAGCAGTGACGGTTTTCTAGCAAATGTTGCCTATAAAGAGTTGGAAAGGGAAAGAGAACTTTTTGTGAGCCTTTTATCCACATATTTGCTGTTCCCAGTATGTCTTGCCTTACTACATACCTTTACTTTTATAGGAAAAGAATTATGCTGAAGCCATGAGTTTTATTGTACCCAATAAATGAAGTTTCTGGGATATCTCTTAGACAGCTACAAGGTGAAGTATAAGAATGTTGGTTCTTGGAAAATACTCAAGTGGATTTGGCAGCTTACTGTCTGAGAAAAATGGCTTCAAAATAAAGAAATCACTGACTCCTCCTCCTCACTACAAGACAGCTAGTTTCATGGGGGGAAAAAAAGGCACAGTTCTACTACAGGGCAGGAAATGAAGAATAGCTTTATAACAGAAATGATGTGGGAAATTCTTTATGTTGGCAACATGCAATTCCCCAAAATAGAAGCTAGCCAGAGCCAGTTTAACTATTTGGGAATAAATACTGTGGCATTTTTACTTACCCACGGTGGTCAGCGAAAACTCTTCAAGGCTGCAGAAAACAAATGTCAAAGAGGTTTTGTCCAGGCCATAGAGTCTATTCTTGTCATGCCCAGGAGACAATGGAATTGACACAGGTTATTTGAATAATTACTTTTTTCACATTATTGGAAAAATGAAAAGTATGTCTTCACAGACATACGTGTTAAATATTGTGTTAATATGTGTTAAATATTGTACTTGAACAATTTGATTCTCAATTATGTTGAATTTTTTGCTTTAACATTCCAAACATCTGTAGGAACTTGATACATTTTATCTACTCCCTTTTCTTTCATTAAAACAATCCTTTTCTTAATGCTTATGGTATCAACATTAACCCAGGCACTATATTATAAAACAGAGAAACTATGGTGTTGATCAATATCTTCCTTTAAATTTTCAATCTTCAAGTTAACTAAATTGATTTAAAAAGTAATGTGCTGTCACTTTCTCTCAAAACAAGGCATGTACTGAGTACACAAAAAATGTGGTAACTTAATTTATAAAGTTTTATCCACACAGACACACACCTTTTTGAATTCTCTTGTGTCCCTGAGAGTGTGCCTTTGTGAGACCAGAGGTCCTGTCCCAGCAGTTTATGGTCGAGCCAATTGCCTGAGGGAACATCTAATATGTGGCGTGGCTTCCCAGACACCTTGCTGGAAACACAGGTCTCACTTACCATTTACTGTTGAAATTAAGATGTTTACTCATTCATTACAAAGTGAGTGCTGGTAAAGGTTAGGAGCTTTAGACCCAATGGGTACTGCTGATGTAATTATCAAAGCTCCTCACCTTAGGAGAAAATAAGCTCCGTAATTCAAGGGACAAGAAAATACTAAAAATTAGAAGTGAAAATATGTGTTGAACATTCATCCTGAAGGTGGTTTTTTAAATAAGGACTTTACAAAGCAAAAAATATGTAAAAATACACAGAGCCAAAATGGTAGTTGTTTAAATTGCCCACTATTTGGGCCTTTGCCAAAAAATACCATTCTTGTTATTTATAAAGTGGATTAAATTCAATCTTTCTGAATCTCTAAATAATATTGCCAGCAAACAAAGACAATGTGAGGCCTCCATGTATATCTTTTAATTACTAAAAGCAAAAAGTATTGACCTTGAACTTGAACTTAAAGGATAATCCCACCCCTGATACGCCAGCATTTACCAGTTAATTTGGAAGCTTGGGAACAAATCACCCTTTGATTTTTGGTGAAATATTCACTCCCCAGCCTGTCAACAAACTCCAAGATACTGTCCTTTTAATTCTCACATCCAGCCCAGCTTTGTCTCAGCATGGAACATCTTGCATGGCCCAGGGTTTTGCAAAGAATCCAGGGAGCTGTGAATGTCAGGCATGTTTAAGAATGATCCTGAGCATAGGAGCTTTCAGTTTAGTCTTGTGTGCAGAGATAATGGTTTACGTTAGATTGATTATATGCAGACTGAGAAGTGTATCTTGTGTAACAACTCTGAGGCGTGCTGAAAGATAAAAATCCCATTTGCTGCATTTTATATTGGTGGTCTCTGACGTGGGCAACACAGGCCTGCATAGTCCTTGTAAATCACAGATATAATGAGGGCCAGATAGCAGCTCCCTTAACTGTTGAATGAAGTAAGTGTTTCTTTACTTCAGACTGAAGGATGGCATATTTGCTGTCTGAAACCTTATGATATGAGGTTGAAAGAAGTCTTTTATTTATATCTCTGAATGGAGACTAGATAGCTGGTTAGTTATGTGGACATTCTTAATGTTGCATAACAAGGTTTTCAAGCAAGTTTCATTTATTCGCTTTTATTTAATTTTTATAATGATCTCTCTGATGGCCTTTAGTACTAAAGATGAGCAGCTTTCCAACTTCTTTCCTTTTTGCCACTAGCCCTCTGGGCAAAGAACAAAGGTGACCCTGTGGTAGCTCATCAGCATAATTCTTTAACTAGTGACGGGGTTCTCAGATGGAAAAGCCTAATTCCAGGAAGCAAGAACAAATCCAGTCCCAATAATCCTGCCTGCATGGAACATGAGCCTCACGAGTGAAAACACCTTTGCTTCTAATGTTTCATTAATCCCAGTTTTATAGGCAGCAGTTTATTTTATGTCTAATAGAGCTATTTCAAAGTGTTTTATATTATGATGCATTTTGATATCTACAAGATAAATGGTAATTCTAGTTTTATAAGTGCAGAAACAGAAGCATGGAGATATTATGAGGGCCATGGTGTTAGA
>NW_017731530.1:1664068-1665646 GCF_001890085.2 Hipposideros armiger
GCGTAACTTGTCTATTACTAAGAAACTAACAGCAAAACAGAATTATCACAATATGTCTAAAACTCACTTATTCAGTTAAGATAAACTAAACAACCAATATAAGAATGGGTGTCAGATCTTCATCCTACTGGGGGGCATCCAAAGGGGAATTAAAAAAATTTTTAAGATATAAAACAGTATCTGTTTCTCAGTCAGAGCGTCAGAATTTGTCACAATTGCAGTGCGCTTGGCCATGTCAAACACTGAGGCGCAGCTGGCTCCCAACACATATACACACATAGACACAATCACACAAGTACCTACACACATACACACATTCACACACACACATATATACATTCACACACATACACTCTCACACAGAAATACCCATACTCATCCACAAACACACCCATACATATACACACACATTCACAAGCATGAAGACCTAAAATAAAAAGCTTTTCTGTATTATACTAGTTGTAAGAAAAATAATCTGGGTTATGAGAATTTTATAACATAATACAGTTTAAATTTTCCTTTTTAAACACATTCAGTAACTTCAACAGGCCCAAAGAAGTAATTTATTTAATATATTTACTGCTTGGCAGAAATATTTAGGGGTTTGTTTTATTGAAGACTGAAACATATTTTGAATAAAAGTTGTAAGTGCTAAAAATTCAAGAAGCAGCTCCTTAACCAAAGGCTTGATATATAGTAGGCATCTAATAAATGCCCTCAATTTTCTTAAATGTCTATTGAAAAATATTTGTAGACTTCAGTTTAAACATGACAAACTGATACATATGTTTCCTTCTATTCTCCTTAAAATCTACTAAAATGAGAGAAAAGCATAAAAATAAAATAAAGCATAACCTATAGGGACAAAGGAAACATTAGAAAAGATGAAAGCAAACACCAACATCAACAAAAATCAATAAAATCAGAAGGAATAGTGAAAACTGATTTAACAGAGTGGGGAACTCAGAAACCTATGTGCCTATAGGGGAGGAAGCAATCAAGATATAAGCAATTCATGCCACTGAACTGGAACAGGCCCAGGAATTGGAGGTTCAAAGTACCTGTGGAAGCCAAGGCAGGAGTAAAAACAGGATGATTGGTTGCACATCTGTATGAGGCCCTTCCAAGTCCTCTCTCCCCTGAAAAGGTGAACATTTACCCTCTGGAGAAGCCTCTCACATGGAAGACAGAGATCTAAACAAACAAAACATAGAATTAAAGGAAACAGAGCAATGGACAGAGCTGAGACCATTGTAAAACACCCATGTTGTAAATAAAACAAAATATTACTTTCATGAAACAATAGAACGTTATGGAAAAATAATGGGGACTACTCTGGGAATAAGCTCATTAAAATTTAAAATATATTAAAATAGAGGTTGCAATAGAAGAGTTGGAAAGTAAAGTCGAGGAAATGGCCCCAAACTGAAACAAACAGACAAAGAGATAGAAAACAGGAAGCAAAAGATAAAAACATAAGTTGTATTCAGGGGGGCAATATGTACCTAAGAGATGTTCCAGAAAGAACAAACAGAAAAAGTACAAGAAAGTAAGTAATCAAGAAAAATAATATAAGAA
>NW_017731530.1:1667261-1673611 GCF_001890085.2 Hipposideros armiger
GTCAAATTCTCATCTTTCATAGTACAAAGTGAAAAAATAATATCTCAAACTGAAAAATCAAGTTCATTCATCTCCGCCTAGAACATAGAAGGGACTCAACAAATGTTTGTGAATGAATAAATGAATATTCCAGATCTTTAGCTCACATTCATTTGTACATTTATATAGCACTGTAATCGAAACACTGGACAAATAGCTTTTATAATTTCTGACATGGTATGTCTGTTATGGAGAAATGTTTATGACAAATGTTAGTAAAAAAAGTCAATTTGCAGAACAGAATGATATTGCAATTCTATCCTTAAAGACTAGAATATGAGTATGTGTGTGTACACACACACACACACACACACACACACACACACACACAAGGTCTGACAAGTTCATGAACTTGTTGTGATGATGTTGCTAACCTTTTTTGATATCAGAATGACTATTCATTATGAATTTGTACCAACTGGACAAACTGTTAACCAAGTTTACTATTGGGAAGTGCTGAAAAGGCTGCATGAAAAAGTTAGACGGGGGGCCGGCCGAGTGGCTCAGTTGGTTAAGAGCTGGCCCAAGAGTGCGAGCTCTGAGCAACAGCAGTTCGAGTCCAGGCCCGAGATGAGCTGCCACTGAGCTGCCAACAGGTGGCAGGATGGCTCAGCTAAAAAAAAAAAAGTTAGACAACCTGAGCTTTTCGCCAAAAATTCATGGCTCTCTCTTGCATCACGACAATGCACCAACTCACACAGCACTGTCTGTGAGGGAGTTTTTAGCCAGTAAACAAATAACTGTATTGGAACACCCTCCCTACTCACCTGATCTGGCCCTCAGTTACTCCTTTCTATACCTACAGATAAAGGAAATATTGAAAGAAAGACATTTTGATGACATTCAGGACATCAAGGGTAATAAGATGACAATTCTGATGGCCATTCCAAAAAAAGAGTTCCAAAATTGTTTTGAAGGGTGAACTAGGTGCTGGCATCAGTGCATAGCTTCCCAAGGGGAGTGCTTCAAAGGTAACCATAGTGATATTCAGCAAGGAGGTATGTAGCACTTTTTCTAGGATGAGTTTGTGAACTTAATTGTCCATATATGGTGTATATATTGTTAAAATATATAGGATTATATATGTAGAATAAACTCTCTGCAAGGATAAATTCTAAGGTATTATTAGTAGAGAGTGGGGCTGGGAAAAAGGGAATTTTTAAATTTGATATGCTACTGTATTTTCTAAAATTTTTCAATGAGTATTTGCTATTTTTATAATTAAAAACTAAGGGATTAAAATGTATTTAAATTTTCACTAAACACACCATGATTATTTTTATTTTTAAGGGTCGAATTTCTTATATTTTGTGTTCTTAAAACATTGAGTTTATTTAAATATTTCTCCAGTCAAGTATCAAAGTCAGTCAGTCCCCAGCTGAGAATAGATTGAGCAAGGGCATCATTGCCGTTAGGGATACACTTAGAGACCCTGAAAATTGTAGGTTGAGGCTGAACTACTGAGACTCTGGGCACAAAAACTGGAAAACTGATTGGCTGGCTGAGTGGCTCAGTTGGTTAAGAGCTCACTCAAGAGTGTGAGCTCTGAGCAACAGCGGTTCGATGCCCGGCCTGAGCTGAGCTGCCATTGAGCTCCCAACAGGTGGCAGGATGGCTCAGCTACAAAAACAGACAAACAAACAAGCAAAAAACTGGAAAACTGGGAAGCTGCCTATTATTGGTAGCAACAGACCCAATAAAATCTTGACATGTTGACATTTCCCCAGCTTCCAAACCAACAGCAGTCAGGTGAGAGTATGCCAAGCAAAAGGAGCAATAAGACCTGAATAGATCTCTTTGTATGTCATCCTGTGCTGCCAGTGTCCAACATGCAAAACTGAAAGGTAATAAACAGGCTATTTCATTCCCATCCAGAACATTTTGCAAAGATTCCTAGACACACACTCACTCACATTGTCTTGTCTAAAGAAGCATTTCACAGGGGCGGGGAAAGACTTGCCAAGGCTCTAAAACTCTCACTTCCTATATTTGCTTTTTAATATATGTATTCCAATTTTAATGTCAGGTTTCCCTCATTACGCCCCTACCCCCCAAAAATTCATGAAGGGGAAAAGGTAAAGCCAATGAGACTTGCTTTTTGTACAGACCCCTTGTTGAGGTGGGAAGGGAGGTTTGTTGTGGGGGGAGGTTGTTTAGGTCGTGTCTTCGACTAGGCATATGGTTGGTTATGTACACACAGAGTGGGGAAGTAAAAGCATCACTGATCCTTTACTGGGAAAAGCTTAAAGTAAACAGAGTTTTTCATCCTCGTTATGCCAAGAGCTGGAATAATAAATACAGATAGGAGGTAGTCTCGTACTTCAAATAATTCGTTGAAACTCTGCTCAAAAACTCAGCCTGTTTCTATTTGTGCAGTTGTTAACCATAAGGACAGTTGTAACCCTTGCTGGGCCTTGGACAAGTGCTTTGCCAGTCACTGCTCTCATCATCCCATCCTTGGAGACTAAAATTAGTTGACACTGCCCAAGTGTCCAAACTATGATCAATTGTCTCAACTTTCAGGGCAGACCCTTGAGTTTGATTGGCAGATCAAAACGGCAGCTATCTGGTTAGAGGGGCAAAGGGCATGCTGTGTCTGTATCTTATGATATAAACATACTGCCAAGAAAAGAACAGAGAAACCAGAATAAAGATAAATTGGAAAAAATACCAGAATGACAAAAAAAAAAAAGATCGTTGCTTTAGCTTAAGCATGCAAGGCATTTAACAAAACTGTTCTAAAGTTTATACACTAATAATTCCTCATGTATTGTTCTAAGCAAAATTTAAGAACACGTCAAAATTATGTTTGTGTTTTAAGCATTTGTTGTCAATTCTTTTGGTAATGATCTAAGATATGTGATCTACAAGCCTGGGTCTACCAACATCCAAGTTTTGTAGAAGTGAAATACAAATAAATCATGTTTGGAAAAAATAATGACAAACTTCTACATACAGATTTGTGTGAATAGTGAGATGTTTTGACAGTAGGTGGGGCAGAGATTATGAATGTTTTATACTTAAATATTTTTCCAAAAAATCAAATATTTTTTCTTTTTTTCAGCACAGCACAGCTTCCTCACCTCCTATTTTTTCCTTAACCTACTCCATTTGGGCTTTTATTCCTAACTTTTCCCTGAAACTGCATTTATCAAGGTCACAAATAACCACATCTTGCCAGAGTCAACATCAGTTTATCTTTCCTTAGCCTCCAGACACTATCGGATGTACCGGTAGTTCATCATTCCAGCCTACTTGAAACATTTTGTTCTACAGCCTTCCATGACACTGCAGTTGCTGGCTTTTCCTCCTACCTCACTGATCCTCCTTTTCACTCTTTTTGCTGGCTTTTCCTCCATCCTCATAATTCTTAATCTGGGAATGCCCCAGGGATCTATTCTCCGACTTCTCCTCTCTGTAATTCTTTGCCTGGGTGTTCTCACCCAGTCCATGACTTTCAATAATAATTCTAAACCATATTTTCAGCTTGATCAATTTCTTAAGCTCAAGATTCATATATCCATCCAACTGTTACTTGACAACTGTGGTTGTCTAATTTTCACTGCATACTTAACATGGACCAAACAGAACTATCACTTCTCATTTTTCTCCCCTAATTCACTGTTCCCAAGTTGTCTCCCTCTTGATAAATGGACCACCATCCATCCAGTTGCTCAGACCAGAAACCCAGGTGTCCTCCTTGATTCCTCTTTCTACTCACATCCCAGTTCCAAACCATCAACCAGCTCTGCTAGCTCCACTTCTAACACAGTTTGATTCTGACCACTTCTTGCGTCTTCACTGCTACCACCTTTGCCCACGTTATTCCCATCTCTCACCACAATATCCTTGTACCCAGTCTTACTGCCTCCACCCTTGTCCCCTACAGTCTGTCCTTCACATAGAGGCCAAGAGAACTCTTGGAACATGAGCTAGACTTTGATACTCCCCAGTATTTTTTTTTTATGATTATCATATGCCAAGCATTGTGCTATGGTCTGTGAATAGATAAAGGTCATAGTTCAATACAGGAAATAGACATGCATACTGCACCCCTAACCATAATCAGAGTGATAAGTGCTAAACTAACAGTATGAACAACACGAAGAGACTAATTTTGACCAGAATGGTAATGATTGACATGGAGCAGTCTTGGCGATATTATTGGCTGTTCATTCATTCAACAACCATTTTTTGAACACATGCTACACCCTGAACTGAGCTTCACAGGGGAAATTACATTTGAGTTGAGCAGAATAAACAGGACTTGAGAGGGATATTCTCTGCTGAGAGACCAACATATGCAACACATGCTCATAAAAGCAACTGACATGTTCTGAGAATCTTGAGTGGTCCAGTATGAGGGGACCAAGGTCATGGCTGGGTAAACCACAGGGACAGAGCACAGGGAGGTTGGGAGGATCTACATTATGTTGGGCCTGGAAGGCCCAGCCCAGCCAGAGAGTCTGGGATTCACCTGAGGGCAGCGGCAATCATTAAAGCCATTCTGTTTTATCTTTTTAACAGTAAAGTAATACGATCAACTTTGTGTTTTAAAATTTTTCACTCAGAGGCCAGGATGAAAAATGGTTTAGTGGGAACAAGACAGAAGTCAAGGAGAACAGTTGGGAAGCTGCTACAATATTTGACAAAAGATGGTACACATCTACATTGGAACAGAAGCAGTGAAATAGGAGAACAAGGAGAGTATTAGAAAAAAACATCACGAGCTGACAGCTTACAAATCCAACCTTGTCATAAATGTTTTATGTGAACTATGCAATGTGAGTTTGTTTTGCCTGAATTTGATGCCAACATTTTAAAATCCAGAGACTTCCCATAAAATCTAAATTTCCATCTTCTCTTTGGAAACCCAAGATCTGCAGTTCTGAGCCACATTCCCCTATCACAACTCTTTGTCTGGCAGTAAGAAACACATGCTCTCTTCTTTAGACAGCCATGCCCTCTCCACCTGGCCAGATCCCCTCTGGACTACTGTACTTGGCCCACCAGGCCCTTATGGGCATTTGAGGGATATTTAAGATAATCTGAGAAAACCAACAGGCCACAGTGGTTGATGGGCATGGAGGGTGACGGAGGTTCAGCTTCAGGAGCTGGCAACTGGGGATGCAACTACATGAAATGGAAGCACAGGAGAAGGAACAGGTTTGAGGAGCATAATCATTAGGTCAGTTTTGGACATGCTGAGTGAATCTATTATTAAATTAATCTATCTTCAGTTAAGCGTTATTAAAGGAAAAAACATCTTCTATTATAAGCTTTTAAAAACAGATGACTCTCCATTAAACCAACCTGCTAATTCTCTTTTATTCTGCCAAAAAAGCCTTTGATCCAAAACATATAAATGTACTCTGTGCATAAAGAGATGTCATTTTAATCAAATTTATATTTGAAGTGTCACAAGGAATTTTTATTCTTCCTGTCATTATTTATGGAAAGGAAAGTATTGCCAAAATTAAAGGCAAAGGAAATTAGCTTCTCTAGTTAATGTCATAGGACATGAAATATTTTTACTCTGATAGATTGAAGAATTGGAAGATTTTTCAAAAACTCTACAGAGTTAATTTAACCTTACTAGGAAGGACTATAGAGCAAGATATTGAAAGGCTGATTTTTTTTCCCTAATGAGGAAAAATGCCAAGATAAATGAGTTTTAACCCTGAAATTAGAAACAGATTGTTTATAGAGAGTTCATAGGTTATTCCACATTCCAGAATGTTCTCTCTCCTCCTTCCTCCTCATCGCTCATAGTACTTAAAGGTCCAGCCCCAGCCACACCTAGTTCATTGAGATGTCACAGAATCATCCAGTCTATATCCAGCTCTTCTTCTCTAAACCCTTTCTTCTAGTTTCTGTAATTAAGAGTTCAGCATTCTCCCTTTCCCCTAGTGGTTGCATTTGTTTTCATTTTACTTTTCTAAGTTAGTAACGTCATTGAATAAAGAAAACAAAGCTATGCACAGAATACATGCACACACTAAGTACCTGGTAAATACTTTTGTCTGGCTAAGAGATAAGATTAAGTGACACAGATTCTGGAGCTTGCCTGATCCCAGTTTCTTTACTTACTAGCTGTGTAATGTGGGCACATCATTTAACCCCTCTGTAGCAATCTTATCCTTTCTTAAATGATAGTACCTGTGTCATTGCGTTGTTGTTGTGATAAAAAAAAGCTAACACATAAAACGCACTTAGTGGGCCAGCCGAGTGGCGCGATGGTTAAGAACTGGCTTGGGACGCCAGAGGGCCCCGGTTAGGATCCCACATATGAGGGCCAGTGACACTGCCCT
>NW_017731530.1:1675257-1678391 GCF_001890085.2 Hipposideros armiger
AAGTCAGGAGAGAGAATGAAATAGATTATTCCATTTATATGAGATTCTAGGACAGGAAAAAATAATCTATAGCAATATAAATCATATCAGAGTTTGCTGAGGGCAGAGGGGTAGGGTGGGAAGTGGATGATTGCAAAGGGGTATAAGAGAACTTTCTGGGGTGAAAGAAATGTTTTATATCTTAATTGGGGTTGTCATTACATAAGTATATACATTTTTCCAAAGCTCATCAAATAGTACACTAGAATATGGGGAAATTTGTAAATAAAACAGAAAAAAAGGCTTGCTATATAAAAACAAAATAGAGAAATTCCTAATATCATAGCAAATATAATCAATGTTAATGGTCAATATTAGCCAAAAAAAATAAAGCTGTGCTATTTTAATGTAAAAAAGTAGAGTTCCAAACAATAAACATCAAAAGGTATAAAGGAAGATATTATGTACTAGGAAAAGAAAAATAAATCAGTAATATAAAATATACCTATAATATATAAAAGAGAGCACATATATACATATACTTATATATATTTGAGAGACAGAACTATGAAATCAAATTAATTTGTTAATAATATAGAGATTTGGAAGTTTAGCACACCCCTCTCAGAATGTGATAGATCAAGGAAATGAAGAAAATATATGTGTAGCATTATCAATAAGTTAAACAACTAATAAACTGAGAAACATATTCTTTTTGAGAATAAAACATTCACAAAATTGAAAACTAGAAAATATGTAATGCTTCAATAAATAATGTAGAATTGAGTTCATACAGTTCATACAGACTATATTCTTTGACACTAATGCAACAGTGTTAGAAATCAATAACAAAGGATCACTAATATAATCCGGAAATTTAGAAAAATATACTACAACATAAATTTTAGGTTATAAAGGACATTTCAAAAATTATAAAATATGGAGAACTGAAAGACAAGAAAATGCTACATATCAAAACTTGTGAGAAACAGATAGGAAACTCAAAGGTTCAAATGCTTTTGTCACAAAATAATACTGAAAATAATAAGTTCAAGCTTCAACACAGAAGCTAGGAAAAGAACAATAGAGTAAAAACACCTCCCCAAAAAACCAATCCTCCATAAAGAAAACAGTAAGGAGGAACATAAAAGGGAATATTAGTAATCAATGAAATGAGCAACAACAACAAAACACAAGAAACACAAGAAAAAGGTATAATAGGTATTTGCAGATGTGTAGATATTAACTTTGTATATTAACTCTATCTAGGACTCTAAATAAAATCAACAGGCATTATAATTAACATTAGAGTTCAATAATGTTGCCAGATATAAGATCAATTTGCAAAAATATAACTTTATATCAGTGATAAGCAACTGGAAATGTAGTATCTAACAAAAGGTATAAAATATTTAGGAAATTTAAAATGTCTTATTTATAATAAAAACAATTTTGAATGCTATTGAAGGATATAAGAGAAATCTAAAAGAAAATATATATCATGTCCATGGATGAGTTGATTTAACAGATTAGTTCTTTCTAAAATAATTTAAACTTTTTTGCAAATTGAAAGTCACTCTCATACACTGCTGGTGGGAATGTAAAATGGTACAACCACTTTTTCATCAGATTGGCAGTTTTAAGAAAGTTACACATACATCTACCATATGACCCAGCCATTCTACTTCTAATTATTTACCCAAGAGAAATGAAAGCATCTGTCCATAGAGAGATTTTATATATAAAAGCCAAAAACTTAAAACAATTCAAATGTCCTTCAACAGGTGATTGTTCTTCAACTGGTGGGATATCTATACAAATGAATACTATCCAGCAATAAAAAGGAATGAATAACTGATACACATAACAACATGGAGAAAACCCAAAATTATTATGCTAAGTGATAGAGCCCATTAAAAAAGGGTATACATTGGACTTCTTTTTTATTTTTTAAAATTCTAGAAAACACAAACTAACCAATAGAGATACAAAACAGATCAGGGAGCACCTAAAAGTTGGGAGGATAGCAGGGAGCAGTGGGAGAAAATCATTAACATGGGGCACAAGGAAACTTTGGGTAATAATGGATAAATTTATTATTTTGATTGGGGCTATGGTTGATCCAACCCTTTATACAAATATCAAAATGTTTCAAATGGTGTATGGCAAGCATGTATAGTTATTGTATGTGAATTATTATCTCTATAAAGCTGTAAAATAAAAAGTCATCACTAGTTTTTTTGTGGGGGAACTTGACAGTGTGATTCTAAAATTCATGGAAAGTTTTTGAGGAAAAAAAGAGATTCATCCTACCAGGTATTAAGGCATCTTGTAAAGTCATAATAATAAATACAATATACACTGGCACAAGAACAGGTTAATACAAAATTAAACTCAATAATAACTCATAAATATATAAGTCAACTTGCTGTATGATAGATGTGGCATCACAAACAGTGGATGATTTAGTAAATGCTGTTTTGGAAACGGGCCTATTATTGTATATGGAAGAAAGTAAAATTGAATTTCTATTTATTAATGGTGAACTTCAACCAAATTAAAAGCATAAATGTCAAAAAAAGAACTATGAAGATAATAAATGCTCACCTTGGTAAGAAAAAGGGCTACTAAAACAAAACCTTCAAAAAAACCATTAGGGGAAAAAACATCCTTAACTACATCAAAATTAAGACAAAGGTAGCAAATCATTAACAGACTGAAGGAAGATACTTGTATCTTTTAAAACTAACTAGAATTGATTTGGAATATGCATAAAAACTTCTACTAACTAATAAGAAAGGCAAGAAATTATTTTAAAATGGCAGAGGAAGTCTAATCAAACTGGCTAACAAATACAAGAACCTCGTATTTAATCAGAGAAATTCACATAAAAAGCAGCAAAATTTACCATTTTATACCCAAAAGATTTGCAAAAATTAGAAAGTCAGACAATACCTGGTGTTGGCAAGAGTATGGGGTACCAAGAAAGTGCATACGCTGTGGTGAAATATAAACTAGAGCAGTCATTCAGCTCTCAGTGAAAATATCATTGCAAATGCCCAGTGACTGAACGACGTCATTCCTGGATATACTCTTAAGAAACTCTCAAAGGTACATATGAAGACAATTATGAGAATGTACACATCATTCCGTTG
>NW_017731530.1:1679426-1690328 GCF_001890085.2 Hipposideros armiger
ACACACACACACACACACACACACACACACCCTATGACCCACTGCCCTATTTTTATTTGTTTGTTATTGTTGCTTTGGCATTTGTTTATTTTCTCTAAAGGAGCTTAAGCCTGATCTTAATGTAAATGGTGCTATGCAAGTTCTACTGAATCTGGTGTCATGATCTATCCTGATTAAATGGTGAGAATTTATTTCCTGGGCATTTCTGGTTTGGGATGTCACTGCGTGGAGCCAAGGAAACACCCTGCCTCTGTGCTCCTTGGAAGAGAGACCCAGCCTTATAAGTTCTTTTGTAACCTCTCAAAACACCTCACCCAGAGTTCTTCACACAGCAAATCCTCCAAAAATGCTCTTAATATTTTGAAATATGACAACAATTGATTTACACTACATGAACCTGATTTGGACTGCAAAGTTATTGTACCACTTGACAAATTGCAAACTGAAGACCCAATGAGCATAGACAGTGCCCAGGCTGCTTTTGAAAGAAAGGGTCTCTGGAAGGCCTGCTTTGTCAACTTAACAAAGTATATTGATACATAGATATGAAGAAGAATGAAATATATGCATGTTTTAATGAACAAGCATAGATTAATAGAATGGGCTACAGAGTCTTAAATGTTTAGAGAATGTGAGAAAGCATGAATCCAGGAGTTGGAAAAACTTGGGTCAAATGCAGTAGTACCAGTTCAAGCACTCTCAAAAGTTCCGTTTTATCTTTAAAATAGGTATAGAATACACACTGTTACACTCCTCACTCACTGGAGTTCTATAAAATATCAAGCAATTTAATACAATGTATAGTGTTTAATTAAATTATAGTGCTTATGATCTGATCTGGAGTAGGTCACATCATTGCTCTAAGGCTGTTTCATCTTTAAAATGAGCATATAATATATATATAACCATTCTCTCTCTCACTGGGTTCTTAAAAGTACCATGCAATTTTAATATCTAGTATTTATTTAATGGTACAGAATTTACAAAGCAGTTTTGTATCAGCTATCTCATTTTAATTCTGAAAACTTCACTGTGAGGTTAATGTTATTATACCAATTTTCCATTGCTCATTTTCCACTAGATTGGAAGTTCCATGGGAGGCTGAACGTTGTCTTGTGTATCACTGTGTTCCCTGAACCTGATAAACGACCTGAAACATTGTAAGCACTTAGATTAAACAAAAAAATTTAAATTAAGGCTCAGAAAGATTGTGACTTGCTCGACCTGGGGCCATGGGAAGGCCTTTTTTTACTCAATATAGTATAGTACAGAATAAATATTAAGGTAAAGAGAAAGCAGCAAAACCTGAAAGTAGAGGCGGAGCAGAAACGTTCTTAAATAAGTAATTGGGAAGCAATAGATCTTATAACAAACAGGGAAAATTGCTGGAGGAGTTTTAATTTTAAAGCTAAAAGCAACTTGTGAATAATCTAAGAGTAACCTGATAAAAATAAGCCAAAGCTACCACTTATTTTGTAAATTATCCTGAAAGGAAAAGGGGAAAACCACAATAAAGTCAGTGGTAATTGTACAAGTTGTGTAAGAGTTAACATATTATGCCTAAATATTATGTTTTTTTAAAATCTTGCTATATACCTCCTCTGTGTTTATTTTATCTCTTACCAATATATCTAATGTGTAGGAACATATTAATGAGTAGTCTAATTTTTCCAAAAAATAATAACTGGACTCATTCACATTTTTATGTTCTCCCCCTTCTCAGTTACCTCACCTAAAGTTAACCAAACTGTAGCGGCTCATTTGTCCACCTAGTGGAAGTGCCTGGAATTGCAGGAATAGTTTGCAGAGGCAAAACCTCTCTAACACACAGCTAAAGGAAACCCAGGTGTCCATCATGTGTTCAACAAACACTTATTAGGTACTAAAAAGGATGAGATGTTAGAATATAAAGATGAATTTCAGTGACAGCAAAGTTTTAAAAGGTTTACAAGTACATGATATACCATTGTAGCAAAGGGTTTAAATGCAATTGTGAGGTACCTAGCATATATCACTCAATTATTCAATTCAAAGTACTACAATCTAATTGTTTGCTCTAGTTGCACATATCTCAGCACTTTAATTAAAACCATATGTCTTACAACAGGGCTCCAGTTACTATAAGATGAATTTTTTTTCAATATACATCTTAGAATGATCACTTGTCTACTCCTGATTGTGTTGGTCTAGTGTGAGTGCCTTTTGCAGAAAAAAAAAAGTAAAAGCAAAAGAAAAAAATTATGTGTTCTGATGAGCAATTTAATATAGGATGAACAGCATTCATTATTCTTGGATATTACTCAATTTTACCATTCCTCAGGGGAGGAAAAACCTAAATTTATTTATTTTGCAACAACATAATCTAAAACACTCTAACCTGTGAACTGAAATGCCTCTTTTAAAACTTGTTGAAAACTATGACTTTGCTGACTAGTTCAAAACAATTGCAAATGCACAGTCTATAATTTAGGGCCTGAGCAAATTAAAACTATTTCCTGGCCTGCCCAAGGCCACAGAAGTTGCTGTAATAGGTTCCGGAGCCAGTTTGCAAGGAAACTAGTGGATGCATGACAACTTTAAAATACACATTTTCTTTTGTTTGTTTCTGTATCACTCAGAGATACAGAATGAACCCAAAGCCCACACACAAAACTGCATCTCTTAATTAGGATGCAAACACTTGTTCAGAGATGCTTTTCTCTCTTTGGATCCAACGCTGGTCTTGGAATAGGAGGCACTGGTGTGCATGACCCTGTGTAACCTGCCCAGAGTCAGGCGATGAAGTGACCACACTGGAAATCCACTTTCCAAGCTATTTGAACAGCCTCAGGCAAACCCATCCATTAAGAATACAGCTACAGTTGAATAATATTATATGTCAACTAAGATTTCATATATACGTGGTTATGGGATATGGAGTACAGTGTGGGGAGTGGAGTCGACAGAATTGTGATAGATATGTATGATATTGGGGGAGGGGACAGTTTATTGGGGAGAGGGGTGGTCACTTTGTGAGGGGTGAAAAGTCTAACTATTGCACTGTTTTGTACACCTAAAACTAATAATAATAAAATAAATAAAAATAAAATAAAAAAGAATACTGCTACAAACAAATAAGATTTAGATCTTTATCAACCCATTTAAGATTTTTTATTTTTTATTCAAACATTTATTGAGCATATACCAGTACCAGACACTTGGTCAGTTCTTGGGATACAATGAGGATGAAAATTACGCTCAAAGAGCTTACTGTCTGGAGGCCAAAAGCCTAAATTTTATTCTTGCTGAGCTTGTGAACACGGTCCTCAGCTCCCTCCAGAACTGCCCTCTGAAGCACACTTTCTGGGCAACACTTTGCTTGCTTCCAAAGGATATATAAAAATTAAGCCCTTCCATCAGTGGGAAAAGCTTGCTCAGGGGAAGAAGTTCATTCATTCCATCCTATTTCCGGCCCATCTTTATAGAACAAGAATAGAGGAGAGGTGGTAGAGGGAAGCGTGTTGACACAAGAACAGGGAATAGCATAATGAGGCATAAAGGGAAAGAATGGTTTTGCTGAATTGTTTCCCTCTCAGGGCAAATTGATCCCACCTTAAGAGACAAATCTTTGGGACACACATGCTCTAGTTACCTCAGTACTCAACAAACACGTTAACCCTGCAAACCACCTTGTTGGAGCTAAACTAGATCCCCAGGTAAAAGAATGATGGGTCCCAGCTAACGGATGAGAAAGAAGGACAAAAATCAAGAGAAAGAAGTGGAATGTAATGAAGTTAAAGAGAAAATGAAGTGGAAAGGAAGAGGGAAATAAAACGAAAAAGAGCTCAAGACAGAAGACAACTGAAAGAACAGCAATTTGGACAAAAGGAAAGAAAGCACACATGTGAAAGAAAAATAAAGTACCCAAATCGACTGCCTTAGATGCTTTACAGCGACAGCATTCAGATCACTGCCCTGTGATTTCTTCTTTTCGCGGTATTGGATTGCTGTTGCTGAGATACAGTCTAAACACAAATGAGCTATCCTCGAGCTTTGAAAAGTCACTACAGAAATAGCACCTCATCTGTGACGTCTTCCCCAGCCTTTGAGGAGAAAGCATGATTCCCCTATGCTCCAATAGCAGTAGGCTCAGGTCTGTGATAAAGTAATGTTTCCTATCCTTCCATTGTTTCAATCATCCCTATTATATCTAAAGTCCATACCTGCGGGGAAGGAAGAAGGTCTAAATACCAAAACGCCTACAGAATCATTGGAATTGGAGATAGACACCACTCACCTATCACAATGAGAGACTTCAGAACTGACCAAACACAGACACTGGCACTAGCACCAGGCAGCACTACTCAGTGAACCTAAAATAGGTCTCAGAAAAAAGCGAAGGGGCCTCACAAGTAGTTCAATATTCATGAAGAGAGAATAGCCCTCCTCCCCAAGGGAGAGAAGGATGGAGGTCTCAAAGAATCACTATTAAAGTTTAGTGATGCTTATAGAAAAATCAGACTAGCATTTTGTTTCCTGGTTGAACATAATACCCTGACTCTGTGCCACTGAAATGGGAAAAGAGGAAGAGAAAGGAAAGATGGAATGGTGAAGGATTGCTAGGTGGAGGGAACACAAGGGGCATTTTTTGACATTCTCAAAGTTATAGACAATAGATCCCATGTGGGCTTAAAGACCTAGCAGTTAGCATTCATGGGAAATTGAGATTCTGGGATTGCCACAGGATGAGGAGAGTGTTGGGGGACAAATAAGGGCACATAATACAGTAACGTAGTGGGATTTCACCATCTGAATGTTGGCTGGAAGCTGTGCCACAAACTCAAAAGGGACCACCTGACTCCTATATAGAGTTGCATTAGATAAAGGGGGGCACATCAACACCACTCCTTTCCCCATCAAGCCCAGAAACATCAACTAGAAGAGCAGTTTACCACCAACCAAAGAGAGAACTGCAGTCTTGCCCTGTGAGGTGATGAAAGATTTTCTCCTCTCCCCCTTCCACAGCCCAGACCAGGGGAGTGAGAGTCCTGAAGAGGGGAGATACAGGTGAGAACCAGAATGCACTTGCCTTCACTTTACATTGCTGGAACCTGATCTCAAGCTGCCACTGTGGGAATGGGAAGAAAAGAGCTTTAACTCAGACAGTAGATGATTATTCCAAAATGAACAGGGCTAAGGATTAAATATCACATAAAACTGTTCTGATAAAAAAGGATGCCGAGAGAGAATCAGGCCAATCTGTCTTCCAGGAAGTAGACACAGCAGGAAAGGTAGGCTGGACAGAGTACGGTTAAGTGATGCAGTCTAAAAAAAGAAATAATTCTAGGTTCTTATCTCCAACCATTTGAGAACCCTCCATAAACTGGTTTCTTATTTCAATGACAGGACTTATCAAATTTGCCTTGGCTATGCCTAAGTGTCCTACTACAATCTGAATTCCTCGAGGGCAAGAACCATTCCTTAGTCATCTTTATATCCCTATCATAAAGCTCAGTGGCTTGTACTTAGTAGGTATTCAATACCTATCAAATCAAAACTAAATTTTAAATCTCATTTAATGACAAGGTGAGACTAGGTTACCTATGAATTTTTTTCATTCTGTGATTCAACGATTTCTCCTATTAGCCTCATTTGAGAAAGTCTGTTAAAGCACTTGGGACTAAAAGCACACGTTAATTTGATGATACCACTGTATTACCTTTCACCAGATGTGGCAGACTGTTTCAGCAATGGCCCCCAATTTGTTCACACCTCTTTGTAGCCACCCCCAGAAAGTCCCCTCCCACACTGATTCTGGGCTTGGCCATGTGATGTAGTTAGGCCAATGGGACAATAGTAATTTAAAAAAGCACTTGAGAATTGGAACTTGCCTTCTGTTCCTGCTCTTGGAACCCTGCAGCCTCCATAAGAAGCCTGAGCTAGCCTGCTGGATGATTAGGAAAACATGGTCCAGTCACCACTGTCTTCTTAACCAACAAGCAGCCAACTCTCACACATGTACGTGAGCCCATCCTAGATCATGTAGTCACCAGTCAACCTGCCAGCTGACTGCAGAGACAGAAGCGAGTTCAGCTGAGATTAGTTAAGCTACCAAGACCAGAAAAACTGCCCAGTTGATCCACAAAAATGTTTTAAAATCCATTTGGAAGCATTTATGCATTTCCCCTACAGCATTCATTTCTGAGGCAATACGAGTAGGAAAGTGCTATAGGGACACAGTAGGTCAATTATTATTCCAATATGTCCAAAGAGGAGAAGCTCTTCCAATGGAATAAGCAGGGGTTTGTAACCTTGGATGAATTCTGGATACACCCCACCCTATCTTTTAATCCCATTAAATAAATATATTTTGGAAGGGTAACAAAAACTTTAATAGCTATTTTTAGGAATCTCCTCTTTTTGTGCACATTTGGCTCTCAGCATCTTCTGGAACTGTCTTCTGCATAATATACTTCCTATTTGTTAGTTAAATGTTCTTCTTTCTTCAAACAAAACATAAAAGTTAAGAAGTTTGATCAGCACAGCAAATTTGCTCTCTACCAAGGGCCAAACAACACACAATCTTGAAATCGGAAACTCCCAAATCTTTTTCTACACTGGTCCTGAATTAACCATTTTTGGGGCCCCACTGCCTGGAGAGTGAATGAAAACTGAAGGAATCAGAGTTGGCAAGAAAAATTTCTCTCCCTCTGAAACTTCCAGCTGCACATTCAGTAAAGACAGGACATTTGAAGTAAGAGCATAATCTACCTGTCAGAAACATTTTGATTTTGCTTAAATACCAGGCAAACTGACAACCACTTTCCCACAACTGAGAAGAATCTCCTAACATGAGAGGCACTTGAAGACGTGTTAAAATTTTTGCAGCTATTAACACATTCCTAAGAAAAATACTGCTGGAGACACAAGAAGGCCAAGGATAACAATCTCCTCTTTCCAATGAAAACGTTCCGTCTGTTTGATTAAAGGAAGATAAATGAAGGGGTTGGGGCGAGCTCACCTCACAATCTGTGCTACAGTTTGGTTTGCCTTGAGACCAAGTTCTCTAACTTAGGAAAAATGCAGGCTGTCTTCAAGTTCCTGCCTTCCTGGAGCAGGGGATCTGATGATGATCCACTTAGCATTCAGTGGCCCTGAAGGGCCTCATTCTCTGGCAACTTTCGCCAGGAGGAGGCAGAAAGGAGAAGGCAGGGCAGAGCGCTATGTGTGTATGTGTCCTTCGTACACTTATCCCTATTCCAACGGATTAAAAGAGAGGTGCACATCATCCTAAAAGAAGAGCATAACCTTCTGGACCAGGAGCCCTGAGCTCTGGTCCTCGCTCTGCAATCACTCTTGTGACTTTGGACAACTCTTTTGGTGTCTCTGAGCTTCAGTTTCCTCTTCTAGAAAATAAGGGGGTTGGTCTAAAACAGTGTTTTTCAAACTGTGAGTTTTAGCCATTATTAGGACATAAAATCAAGTTAGTGGGTTGCAACAGGCAATTTTTAGAAAGACAGGATGGGAAGGAACGGGACAGGATGGGATGGGATGGGATAAAACATACACTGCATCACATATTGTTTCATGAGACCTTTGTTTCAGTTATTTGGTTGTGTGTGTGTGTGTGTGTGTGTCTGTCTGTCTGTGTGTGTGCTGTTAAATATAGCTCTCATTGTATATTATGTTTTAAAAAGTTTTGATTAATGATGGATTAAATGATCCCTTAGGTTTTCTCTTACTTTAGTCTTCTGGAGTTTGGTGAAACATACAGGTACCATTTTGATCAGTGTACATTCTGGGTTGATGCAGATATTTTTACACTTCACTACTCAATATGAACCTATTTTTCTGTGTGGTGAAATGTGTGTGTTTGTGTATTGATGTGCATATGCACTTATGTCTTTTTCTCACCTAACACAGGACCTATCCACATAGCCAGCATTGAAGTACAATGTGACTGCTTACAGTAAAACAAAACAGTACAAACAATGGCCTTCAAAATTGGTGGAATCAGTGTCCAGAAAAGCATCCTGACTACCTTGGGAAAGGAGCAGAATTATGGGAGTAGATCAATAGTTGTTATCTATCAGCATTGTAAAAACAACATTCTTCAATCCTCTGGCTTCCACTGTTGCTGTTGAGAAGACTGGTGTCATTTAAATTGTTGTTCCTGTATAGGTGATCTGCTTTTACTCTCTGGCTAATTTCTATATCTTCCCCTTATCTTGGTGTTCAAAGTTTTGCTATGATGTGTTTAGGGTGGATTTCTTTTTCTTTATACCCTTTGGGCTATGCTGTGCTCCTTGGAAATGTGTAGTCATATTTTTTATCAGTTTTGGAAAATTTACAACTATTACTTGTTATATATTGCCTCTCCTTCATTCTCTCTAGTCTTGTATTTTAAGCTGCTATTGAATATGTATAAGACCTTCTATTTCTGCCTTCTGAATTTAGCACATTTTTATATCACTGTATTTCTGCTGCATTCTAGATAGGTTTTTCACATAATTCCAGCTCATTAATTCCTTCTTCAATTGTGTCTAACCTGTTGTTTCACCAATCCATTGGGAGTTTTTCAAAATTATGACATTTATATTCTTTTTCTAGAAGTTATGTTGTTGTTGTTCTTTATTTTGTACTTTTTTAGTTGTTTTTATTGTATGCTCATCTTTATAACTACATTCTTCTTTTCTGTCAACATTTCAAATTTAGCAGTCCACGGAGGTCTGAAGCTGTTATTTGTTCTTTCTGCCTACTCTCCTTCACAGCGGCCTTCCTTCCGCTGTGTTTGGTGAACTCATGGCTTGATACTGTTTTGTGGAACCTATAGCCCTATCTTGGGGAAACATCCCTCCAGAGAGTTTGGTTCTCCTCAACTGATCATCAATGGGCACCTATGACCTGGAATTACTCCAATCTTTCTAACAAGTTTTACCTCAGAGCCAGAGACCCAGATCCAACTTCTCCTCACTACTTTCCAATGCTTAGTATCCTCACAGTGTTGCTGTAGTAACCCAATCTCAAAGGTATAGACATTCATCCCTCCAGGCTACCTACAGGATCCGGTACACTCTCTACTGTTCGGACACCCTGCTGCTACAATTCCCCTATTGCTCTGTCCCCAGTCCCCACCTCTGCAGCCTTGATCTCAGTCACCCACGCTTGGCCCAGCCTCACAAAGGCTTCTGACTGCCCTGAACCAAGATCAGGGGTGCTCATGCCATGTGTTTCAAGGAAAGCAAACAAAGTAGAATATGAGGGGAAATGCACTCAACAGGACAAACAGCAGCTCCCTCTGCCTGAAATGGTCTTCTGTCCCCACTCTATCACTGATTCTTCTCTACCTGGAAAGTACCCAGTTACCTTTCAAAACTCAGCTTAAACATCACTTCTAGGAAGGCTTTGATGCCCATATGCTAGTTGTGTCCCTGCCTACTCCAGTAGGATCTGGGACTGACTCCCTCCTTGCTTCTAGCTAATTTCCTTCTTTTTTTTTTTTAATTCTTAATTTGTTGTAAAAGAGGAAATGCTCAAAAAAATATGGGCAACTATGCCTAAGACTAATAACAAATTTGAAAAATTGTTCCCATGTGTGACAAAATTACCAATATATTTAAAAAATAATAATGGGGCATATTAATTTCTGACCAACTTATTACTTTAATAAATATGCACTTAATTTATTTTCAACTAAACAGTTTTTGACCAAATTATCACCTATTCACTTCAGACTTTACTAGATCCCATGTGTATTTTTATCATGGCATCTCCAAGATTTTATTTCTGTATTTGTTTCCTAGACTACTGAATTATAAATTTGTTGGAGGCAGTGACCATTAACCTCTATTTTCCCAGCACATAGTAGAATGCCTAGTATTTATTATTCACTTAATTTAATTAAAGTAATGCATGAATAACATTCAGAATGACCCCTTTCTGTCTAAATCAAGTATGCTAACTCTGTAAGCAAATAGTATACATTTTGTACACAACTGTTAATGATTTATAAAGTTAAATGTATGTGTTAATGTTAGATAATTGCTTGTGTATTAAAAGGTCTTTGGAATGTTGTGAAAACTGTGGTTGTGAAATTTAAGACCATGATCATCTGCAAAGTTCAAGTTTTACATAAGGGAGCACCCAGTGGAGAGAAAGTTGGTTTCTGCTTCACTCAGATTTGCCCTCCCAGGAATCACAATCCACTTATTTATTTGTTACAAAAATATCTAGACCCCACCAACTATTGGACCCTGGTGAGATGAACCTAAGGGTGACTAGTTAAAGTCCAAAAAAGATCAAAATTAATTCTAAGGCTCAAAATTTTTTTCCACCTGCTTTTCCAAACCTTCCTTAATTCATTTGTTGCCAGTTATTTGTCTTAAATGAATTCTTTTTGAGGGTGAAGGGAATAGGGAAGGCTGTTGTTTTTCCCAGAATGTACCTTAATAAATATTTACTTAACTGAGTATCAATCTTTGTTTATGTTGATTCTGCATGGAACAATTCAATCTGTGCATTCTATTAAAAGCCATTAAAAGTTGAACCTAATAAATAACTCTCCAAATATTGTCTATCACATCCAATAGTGAAGAATTTGGATTTCTGATTCCACAAAGGTCCTATATTTTATGTCGCTATCTTCATAAGCATTGTTAATGACCATGTTTGGGTGTATTTTTTTAAAGGATGTGTATCCATTTCCATACTGAGATGTCCAAATCATTGAGCAGAAGAAACTTAATTTCATTATCATTGATCTTATTTTTAAAAATAACTATGGTGGGGCCGGCCGAGTGGTGCAATGGTTAAGAACTGGCCTGGGACACCAGAGGGCCTGGGTTCGGATCCCACATATGAGGGCCAGTGACACTGCCCTCCACAGCTAAGATGCTGAACAACAGCTCAACCTGGAGCTGGGCT
>NW_017731530.1:1690493-1761268 GCF_001890085.2 Hipposideros armiger
AAAAATGACAGCAACTTGTCTGTTCCCCTTCCCCAATTCCCCAGCACTGTTCCCATCCCCCCAATTCCCCAATAAAAATCTTTAAAAAAAATAAATAACTATGGTGGTCCAAAAAATTTTGAAATCAAAACTGAAGCAATCTTAGGTTGTGTGCTAATGTTAGCAAAGATGACAGGACATTCATATACAAATCAATTTGGGAAGCAGCAGCCAAACATTTTTTGAATTCATTTATTTCCTACTTTGAAAGCCCAGGTTCCATTCTGATGTTATATAGCAGGAAGCAGAGCGATAAGTAGTGAGAAAGATTTGGTGAGATCTAATGGGTATGTCACCTTTCCTAGGGATTCTCAACTGGAGTCAGGTGTAAGGGGCAGGAGATGAGAGGGAGTACCTTCAGATTGATTTGTGGAGTTTGTTTTTTCCATGATATACCTGCTGGACCCAAGAAAATATTACTATAGAACATGTAAGAAAAATGACCAATGGTGTGTGTATCTCCACCTCCACGTTTGAGAATTACCTATGTTTAGAATCTAAGTTATCCTAGGTAATATTTTAAGTACAGTCCATATTTTAAAGACTCAAAGGAAAATTGATATGCAAATGAATACCCCTTTATATGAAGAGACAATGTTCTCAGATATAATAGTATACATGGTATAATGGAAGCTTTTTCCCCTAAGTCTACCAAATAGTCTATAAAACTTGATAGTCATTTTTTTGTGTCTAATGACACCCAAACTTCTTTTATAGAAATCCCATTGGCCAGTGTATATACTTAAGTTAGTGATGCTCTGCTCACCTGGTGCTAATTATGTACCAGGCACTGTTCTAACTGCTTTACATTCATGAGATGATTTAATCTCACAACATCTCTATGAAGTAAGTACTATTATTACCCTTTTTCACATAAAGAAAGTGAGGCTCAGAGGAGTTATGGAACTTGCCCAAGGTCTCAAAGATAGAAAGTATAAGGACCTGGACATACACTTAACAAATTTAGCACAAAGTTCCTTTCATAAGAATATGATACAAAAACCAAGTTATTTTTTTTCTGTATCTATAGAACCAAAAGAACTATCTGAGAATGTCAGATGAAAACGGTAATATTTTAAGTCATTTTAAAGACAGGTAAGGAAGTCAAAGCTCAGGAGAATTTATGTGCTATGGTGGACAGTTTGAGTTTGCCCAGAAGCTGTCTATATGCTAGGCATGTGATTTTCTTGCTAACCTCTTGTTAGCATATTTTATTGTTATCCATAGTCCAAGAGCCATTAACATAATTGCAGATATACATTAGGATTTTTAGAGATGAACCATTCTATTTCCATTCAATTGGATAATAGCTTCCACACACCAGATAAACCTCTGTCCCACAACAGTTTTATGAGGAGGAAGGAGGCAGGGTGGAACTGATTCAGAAAAACTGCACATATTCAAACACTATCAAGATATGACATATATATATATATATATATATATATATATATACATAGCTATAGATATACATATTTAGACATATAGATCATGGTAACTAAATATAATCATTATTATTGCTATTGTTATATGGTCTTGCCCCCTTCTTTCCTCATCCAGTGTAAACATGAAATGCTTGACACACCCATCAGGTTGACTAGAAAGGGAAGAATAGGTTTGATGACACAAAATCATACAATCACCTTCATAAGTGTGGACCTAGTCTATTGAAGAATCAATTTTGGAAGATAATAGTACAAAAATTAACCTAATAGGCAGCAAGTGTAAACAGTGCCTAGTAAACAGCCTGTAATGCTGAATTTCTGTGTCAGTCAAAACTTATAGTCAAGATGAACACGCTATAAAGAAAAATTATTTGTGGATCTCAGCCATGGATGGATCATGAGGGAGGGAGGAAAGGCAAGTACTCTTTAGATGAGACAAAACGTAATGGAAAAGTCTTTCTAACTCAACAATGTTTTGGGAGAGTTGAGCTTAGGAAACAGATTTCTGATGGACTAGCATTTGGGTTAGCCAAACAATCAACAAGAGGTAATCTGGGGAGGCCATTTCGTCCTTCATTCTGCTGGAGGCAAAACCGTGTTGATGTATAAATGTGCCTCCTGGTTTCCAATTGTTGTTCTCACACAGCAATGAGGCGTGAAGCCTGGGAAACCACAGATATTTGGATCTAAGAAAGTATTTTATTTC
This sequence comes from Hipposideros armiger, assembly GCF_001890085.2. Classification (NCBI taxonomy): domain Eukaryota; kingdom Metazoa; phylum Chordata; class Mammalia; order Chiroptera; family Hipposideridae; genus Hipposideros; species Hipposideros armiger. The sequence continues at coordinate 1,692,684 of NW_017731530.1, forward strand.
CCCTCTCCAGAGCTGGATATTGGAAAATACACAAGGGCACTTTATCTTCGTCTTTTGAGTTCGCATAGACCTATAACCCTCTTCTTCTGAGCTTCAAGCTCATTAACTTAATCTGTACATAATTCTATTAGCCAAAATGGCTCTCTGGCACACATATCCCAAGGCCAGAAGAAAGATGGGTGGATTTCTTCCCTCCTCACAGGCCACACACCTTACCTTCTAGTTTTCAGTTGCCAGAAACAGACCATCTTAAAGCAGAGCAGTAAAAATCTCTTTGCCTAGTTATTTAGCCTCCATATGCTTTGTCTGAGGATGTTTCTCACTAAAAAAGAGAAAAATGGACCTCACTTTGCCACACACACACACACACACACACACACACACATTCTTTTTTGCCTGAAATCTCTATATCATCTTAATTCCCTCAGGACTAAGTCAATCCCAATCTCTTCTATCAGGGGGGAATAAAAAGACAGAGCAATGAATTCAGGGCTTTCCAGCATGGTTTTTACTTTCCAGATTCCTTAGTGACCTCCCTCCACAAGTTTTTTCCCAGCTGTACTTGGAAGCTGTAACAGATCCAGAGACCATTTTAGAACCTCATTTGTATTGTCCTGACACTTAAGAATCCAGTTTCTTTTACAGGGATGTCATCGAAGTTGGTGGGCTCAAAACATGACCTACTTTTTAAAACCCATCTGTTAGGAGCCTATAGATTTTCTTGGTTTGTTTGTTTCTGACTGTCCACAGAAAGGGCAAAAGCACTGTTCTCACTTTCCAAGCCCACCCCCCAAATAGCAGTCAACTGAATGCTTAGCAGAAGGAGCTAAATGCCTTCCTAATATGCAGCAGGGCAAAAACAAAACAAAACAAAAGGCAGTGATTTTCCTTAACATGGAGGGAGGGCAGGAAGTAGTATGCTGTTTAGTTTATGCACATTCAGGATATTTCCCTTCAAAAACTTACTCCAGACCAAAGAGCAGTATTAGAAAGTAGACTACAAGATCTACCAGTTAGCTTGCCAAGCTTTCACCACTGTGGGATTATGGTTCCCTCCAACAAGGAGGTTCCTAATATCATGCAGCCAAAAAAGGGGAATTTGGGGATTGCGATGGAAGTTAATGAACACCATAACATAAGCCACTATTGCCCTGGAGAGGAGCTTGTCAAAGTGTGCTCTCCACTGATTTCCCCGAGTTCGATGGCTAAATGTATTCATGCACACACACATTCACACACACATGCACACACACACATGCACACACATGTGCACACGTGCACTCACATGCACACACACACACACACATGCACACATACATGGTGAAACCTCTAAGTTCTCCAAAGTTGATCATCTCTGGATTGGAATAAAACTAGAAATAAGAAGGATAAGCTGAAGGAGGGAGGAAGGTTTGCGGAGAGAAGAGGTGGGAAGAGGGAAAGCAGAAAAGAAAAATGGGACATTCATATATATATATATATATATATATATATATATATATATATATATATATATATATACTGGCTATTCAGCTAACTGTTCATCTCTACCTAAAAGTAAGATTCCTGATTCTATTAACACTCAATTTCACATCAAGTGGACCCCAACCCAGTTTTAGTTACTGATTCAGTAGTTCACTGCAATATGGTTAAGGATCGTATTTTACAGTTTTTGTTTTTTTAATTAAAGCCCGGTTTCTCACCTTCCTGCCTCCACTCTCCAATGATATAGAGAATCTTCCTTCCTTCCAACTGACCCCACAAGTCACTTTATTCCTACCACTCTTGTACTGAAACCTGTCAGTGGCTCTGTCTGGCCCCCTGGAAAATGTCCAGAGTTCATGGTCTGATATACAAGGCCGACTGCAACTGACTCAAATCTTCAATTTTCAACGTGTCTTTACTGTGCCTTGATTTTGATGCTCACAAAATGACTCCACCACCTCTGGGATTATTCTATATTTTAAGTGAGAAGAAGAAGAAAGTGGAATGGGATAAGAAGTAAAGGGTGGTACCTGAACCAGTAAAGCAAAAACTTCTAAAAATCCCTAAAGCACACATCAATTTGTACCTTATTGGCCTGAAGTGTTCACATAGTCACCAAGCTGCAAGGGAATCTGGGAAGTCAAATAATTCCCCAAAGAAAATTGAGGTTCCGATAGTAAGGAAGAAAGAAAAATGGTCATTGGGTAGGCAAGTTACAGTGTTTCCCAATAAGCCCAAAACCAATAGTGCAAACAGCTTACAGTATATGTTTTGATAACAGAAATCAGACAACTATGTCAATGGTGAGGGCTAAGGTCTGCCTTGTAGTTTATGAAGGATTTTATTATAACACGTCAACTCTAGACAGCTGGGGTATAAAATACCCCAAATTATTACATCCAGACATAAATATCTTTTATAATCTTTTTACTCTCCTTTCTGAGTTCTGAGGCCAAATTATGAATTGCTAAGAAACAGAAGGCAATATACCAAATGGGTTAAGTTACCAGAACATTGACAATTCAACTATTCTAATTAAAAGAGACTTAGTTCAGGGATAAAAATGAGTATCAAAATTACCCAGCATTTTAGCAACAGCTTGAGTCCAGTCACATTAAGGGGACTGATACTTTGGTGTTGAGTCAAGCAAAAACAACATAACAGCATCAGTCTAAAGGGACTAAAATAAATCAGTTTCTACAGGAAAATTTGCATTAAACTGGAAAATAAGTGCAAGTATGGTATTTTTACAAAATTATCCACAATCATTTTAGGGTAGGTCAACTGTAAGGGGGAGGATGGGCAGGGGCAATGGTCTTTGTGACACAGCCTGCAGCCTCTAGTGAGTCCCATTCTCTAGGAACTCTCGCAAACAATGCTGAATGGTTGCCAGGAGAAAGAAATGGAGTTTTTTCATAACCACAATGAACTACGTGGAAGTGTTCCTTAAAAGAACTAAGGAGAAGCCTCTCCTGGGCTTGGCACCAGCAGAGAAACTTTCAGTCCTTTTCCACTTTGTCACCAGGACCTACTGATTTGGGCAAGTCTCACTTTTTGGTATTCTTACTTTTAGCTTCTGCACTACCTTCTCTTTAAAATGTAAGCTCCCAGAGATCTGTGAGTTTTTGTTTGTTTGTTTGAACTTTAGCAGGCTTCTAATCCAACACCAAAGATGAGTGTCCCATGCCCAAATGTGAAGAAACCTAGGCACAGTCGGGGGACTCAGCTTTCCAAGCTGCATTTTGCAACTGACTCGCCATGTGGGGTTCAAGCAATTCACCTCTATCCTTCCATTTATCTCTGAAATGGGAATAATAGCAGCCATCTTCACTTCCAGTACTGTTTCCTTTGTCACCATTTATTAAGCATCCACATGCATGACACAAAGTTGTAGCTGGACAGGTTAAGCCAGACAGTAACTGTTCCTGGCTTTAGAGAGTTTTCATGAAGCAAAAGACAGGCAGAATACGGGCACATAAGTACAGGAGAAGAGTGTGCAGGTGTGTGTGTGTGTGTGTGCGCGCGCGTGCGCGCGCGCTGAAGAACAAAAGCTGAAACCATATCCCATTCGCCATATTTCTAACTACATGAGCTTACCTTAATTTTAGGTTATCTTTGACCATTGATAAATGGAAATATATTTGAATTTCACAAACATTGGATTTCACACTACAGCATAACTAGATTCTGCCATCTTTTCTATCTGCACAAAGGGGCATTCACTAGCATGTGCCTAGAGGCATTTGCATAGTGGATATCCCACAGAAGAATGAGGAGAAATCAAGCATCCACAGCACCAATGAGAGTCTCATACGTTGGTGTTAGCTAAATGCATCATACCACTAGATCACTATGCTGTATGGTAGAGGTCAATGTGAGACTGAAGTATGATGGTTTTTCCTGCTAAGAAAATACTTTCTCTGGACAGAAGAGAGCATTTAGAGAACTGGTAACCAAGAGGGCATAGAATGGAAGTTACTATGTTAATGTGTCTCCAGCTATGAAGCTCCAGCCCTTCCCATTAACCTTGTGTTGATCTGTATTATTAAGAGACAGTCAATTATGCGAGATACATGATAAATTTTTTTAAGCAAGTGATAGTTGGAAGGTCTCATCTGGGCCCTAGCTGTGTTTCCCTTGTTTGCTTAATCTAGGTTTTCGGTCTTCCTGAAAGATGAAAGGCTACCATTTTAGCCTCAGTGCCTCATAATATGTGTGTTAAACTCACCACTGCCTCATTATTTATTAATGTCAAGTTATTATACTTCAGCGGAGGATGGGGGCCGAAGCCGCAATGGTGACAGATGTTCCAACAGATCAGCTTATATAATGAGAAGTTGGGCCAAATCTGTCTAAAGGGCTGTTTTTTAAAAAAACACACTGACTTCAAAGAAATGAGTTGTGGCATCTGTAACATCTACGGAGCAGTGCCAGTGGAGGCGAGCAGGTCTGCAGCCGAGCGGCGCAAGTCATGCGATTATTGGAGCTTGCAGCTCATGACTGGAACAACATCTGGGCTGCAGCGAACCGGCCAGGACATTTTAAAAGAGCTCCTGCGGTGCCTCAAACTTTGATTTTACAGAGCTGTGGGGGAAAGAAACAGACTGCATTCAAGAGCTCATGTGTTTTGGCTCACACATTTGGTCCTCGGTCACTGTGGAGGGCCCCACTCAGCTGGGGAATCTCAGGGACACTCTTGGACAGTCATTCTCCATCCACTCTGCTAGCTCAATGGGTTTGTGCTGGGGTGTAGGCAGGTGATCTCTGGAAAGGGTATGAAATAAGAAATACCTCTCACCAATCCATGAAAATTACACTTATTCTTTCTCAGCAAGAAACTCTCAGGGGTTGCATTTGTGTAAGAACTTGACACCTACCAGTTGTTTTTGGATAGTATGTGAGTTGGAAACTAAATAGTGCAGTGTGTGTGTGCGTGTGTGTGCGTGTGTGTGTGTGTGTGTGTGTGTGTGTGTGTGTGTGTGTAGTGAGGGAGTGAGGAGATTGTGTCCTACAAGTGAGAATTAAGAATATCCATTCCCAGTATCAGTGTCCCAGTACCTATTTCCAGTATCACAATGTTCAAACAATCTTTTTCCTTGTCCCCTTCCTAGAATATTCATTCATTCAACAAATACAGAGGGTGCCAAAAAAATGGTTACACATTTTAAGAAAGGAAAAAACTGTATTAAAATTATGCTGATGGTAACCACTTTGAGCACCTCTTGTAATTGCAATAGACAAACGTGACTTGTATTCATCTTTTGTTATTGGTATATATTGAGTATTACACTTTTAATATAGTTGTTTCCTTTTCATAAAATGTGTATGCGCATACATTTTTTTTTGGCACCCTCTGTATTACTGTGAAACTACTGTGTGTGCGCCATAGAGTAGAGTGTCCTGGACAAAAAGAAGACGTGGGACTGGCTTACAGCCTTGCAGCCCACCAGTTCCATGAGCTGCACTTGCTGCTGAGATGCTTCGGAAAGCACTGACAAGGTGCTTTAGAAACCCTGAAGTTCACTAACACAGCGCAGGCAGCAGGACAGCAGGGGTGAGGAAGAGCCTGGTTTCTGGAGCCAGAACCCTTGAGTGCCATTCCTGTGTTTGCCACTTACAGATTGTGTGACCTTGGGCACGTTATTTAATCTCGCTTTGAGACTCAGTGGCCACATCTGTAAGATGGGGATAATACTAACAGTAGTGGTAATAACCTATTCCAGAGCTTTGTTGTTAGGATCAAATGTGTTCCTACATATGGTCCATTCAAAATTTTACTTGGCACATAGAAAACATTCTATAAATATTTGTTCCTTTAAAACACACTACATTCCACCCCCACTCCCCCCGCCCCACACACACACACATAAATGAAAGGAATTATTTCAGAACTGAAGCTGTCTGGTGTGAAAACCAAAATCTCCCTCTCATTTCTGCATCCTTTTCTTTTTAGTCCTCAGTTGGCCAAATTCTGTCCTGCATTTCCTGGTTCCCTTGTTTTTCCAACTTTTTGTATGTATCTTTTAATCAATGTAAGCTTCCTTTCCCAACTTTTCATGCATTTACAAAGTTTTGGAAACTTTCCATTCCCCAAACACAAGCAGGAACAGAACCCAAAGGGCATATGTGCATATAAATTAGAAAAGGGAAAGGAAGCACAGAGCCTGGAGAGAAGCAGTAGGTAGAGGAAGGCGCTGGGGCAAGGAACCTGAGGTTTAAGACTCTCCCTTACCAATGCCTACAAACATTTCACAACCCTTGATAAAGTGGGCTGTGGATGAATCAGACCTGGTACGAGTCTTGGCTTGAGCATCCACTAGCTGTGTGACATTGGTAAATTATTTAATCTTGCTGAGTCTCAGTTTCCTCATCTGTAACATAAAGGTAATACTATTACCTCCCTCTTAGCACAGTTACATAGATTGTATTATATAAAGTAGGTAGCAGGCTTAACAGAGTATCTGAAAAATAGTAACTGCATAATAAAGGGCAGTTGTGATTATTACCGCTCATTGCCCCGTTTCCTAACAGAACCCTCATCCCTGGAGTTCTCGCTCCCTCATACTCCCCAAAGCCCACAGTGGCACAGGTGTGAGAGCCCTTAGGCGACTCACCTCACAAGCTCAGATCAGTGTTAGGGAAGAGTTCTGGGAAAGGAATGGACAGCACCAAGAAGGAAGGGAAAGGGACACCTCCCAGCACTCTGCCTTTCTTCATTTCAAGCCACAGTGCTTAACAGTGCCTGAAAAAGAGGACTCCTCATTGCTTGATGGAAAGGAAGTGGGCTAAGGAGAGACCCCAGGCTGTTTACTCAGAAAAACAGAGACTTACATTACCTATAATAGAATCAACATGAAGACCAAATTTCAAAGGATTTAGGAAAAAAGGATTGTTATCCAAAAGGTCAATGACAACAGTTCTTTGTAACTGAAAAAAAAAAACCAAGCCAGATATGCCAACACAGCAGGAGGAATTAAAGAATAACTTTAATAGGATCATAATCTTCATGAGCTATCACATTTGTTCCAGTTCTAAAAGTGACACTCATCCCAGTATAGCAGTACAGGTTCACATGCTTCAAGAACTTACAGAATTATCCCATAAATGAGTCACTCTGGGAACAGCACATTTTTCTTTTCTTCTTATAAATTCAGTAATAGCAGAAAGAAAGCATGGTCTGTAGAAGCCATAGTGATAATCTTCCTTATCCAACCTATTTTCACTTCAGAAAGAAAGATGGTGTCAGGGCCCAGCAGACTTTTCCTGAAGTTAATGATGGATCAGCTAAACAAACAAGGAGTTCAGCTTCCACTTTGATAGCTCCCTTTCCCCCCTTATCTAATGCCAACTCAACTTTACTTTTTATTGGATTTCCATCCTCTCGACGTTCTTCATAGAGGCTCAGTTCCTGTGAGTGTTACAGCTGATGGCAGCTTAGTACTTTGTACATCACTAATTAGTTCACTGTATCACACAGGCCAGGCACATTTCCATGAAAAGATGCTATCTTGTCCCCCAGCCTAGAAATCTTGGCTTGGTACCCTCTTGGAAAGCCTGGATTATATCTAAAGCCATGTGGCAGAGAGAGACGCCAAAGATGGGCCATCCTGGGAAGACTCAGGCTGGGAACAATACTCTACTGTCCCAGCAATAGGGCACCAGCCACAGGGAACAACTCTGCTGGCCATCCCACAAGTTTCCACATTTGTCTGAGCAATTTCACTTGTTTCCACACCATTTTTCTCACCCTGACCCCTCCACTTCTATTACAGTGACTAATAAACTCCAAATCCAATTTTAACTATATCTTCTTTCCCAAATACACCACAATACATACAACTCTAGTGTGCCAGGTATACCTTATTAGCTTATAAACCAATAAATATTTTCATGGACCATGAAAGAAATTCCTCTTTGGAATGGTAGCCACTAGACACTGGTGGCTACTGAGCCTTTTAAATGTGGCTAATGTAACTATAGAACTAGATTTTTAATTTTACACAATCTTAATTAATTGAAGTTTAAATTTTAAAAGAAGCAATGTAAAATATGTTTTCATTAAGCACAACTTTATTGTTTTGGAAGGGGTACACTGAACATTTGAAAATTTAGCATCCGAACTGAGATGGGCTATTAGTGTAAAATAAACACTGGAGTTCAGAGATTTAGTCCCCCCCAAAACCATAAAATCTCCCACTAATAATTTTTATATTAATTACATGTTGAAATGATAATATTTAGGATATATTGAGTTTAAATAGAATATTTTATTAAAATTAATTTCACCTGTTTCTTTTTTGAATGTGGCCACTAGAAAGTTAAAACTACATATGTGGCTCATTTTATATTTCTATTGGGTAGCAACGCTCTAGCAAGGAATTATAGAGAGGGTAGAAAGAGCAGTTTCTACATAGAAATGGAGGGGGAGAAGGATAGAAGGAGGCAAATTAGAAAATACAAATTTAGTCTGTCTAACTACATGAGAGAAAACAATTTTATCTGAGACTAAGACACTGGCTCATTGTAGGGTTGAGTTTCCATTCCACGGTCCTAATCAAAACTTCGCACTGGCCGCTTCTGGGTGATGACATTGCTCTGTGTGACAGCTGACTACTCCATGCCTGGACACGACACACCCCTCTCCCCTTATCAAAGTGCTTTAAATGGTGTAATAAACACACAGCTTACAGTAATGGCATTAAATGCTCCCCTACATGGTATCTGTGTGGAGCTTAAATTAGATGGAAGGATTACAGGCAAAGTTTGTGTCATAACGATTCTTTAAAGTGAAATGTAGATCAAAGCTCATCACTACCAAATACACGACTTGAGAACAACCTCAAGTGCTGCTATTAATCATGGTTTCTGGGGATTTGATGACACAGATTGAACTGCTGTAAAGAATACTGCTGTGTATCACATTCTTGCAACTGTCATCAATGCTTCTGCCAAGTGTTCTCGGAGCAGGAAGAAAAGCTGTTCAGCTTTTACTGTAGGTGTTTCTCTGACTGTAGTAAAAAATCTGGGCAACAGGTTTTATGTTCGTGACAACCCCTCAAAGGTACCTGCAAATCTGCTTTCTTAGAATGGGAAAAAAGTCTTGGAGAGATTGAGAAGCAAAGTAGAGGTAGAGCATAGGGGGACAAATAAATTAAGATCAGATATCACATTTAATTTCACTTCCATTTAACTTTCAATCAGATATGACTTTCCATAAGTATTCCATAAAATATTTTAAATAATTTATAATATACTGTATTTCAAAGATCTGAGGCTATGTGACTTTTTTGCTACATTTTTAACATCTTCCAAACAGAAATGCGTCTTAGAGTGAATGACATCTTGCAGTCGCTGTAGGCCAGGCAGCCTCTGTGATGAGGTCATTGTTACATGCATGCCGTGTGCCCGTTCAGTCATGCTGGTTCTTTTTAATCACTTCATTCTTTGCACGGTCGGTACAACAGAGGTTGAGTTTAAGAGCAAAATAAGATGTCTTTAGGAAGGTGACATCAGGATACAACACTGAAACAAAAGGCTATTGTGCACGTAAAAAGGCACATAGAAAGGTGGAGCATAAATCTGACATTAGTGAAGTCATCATTGGAGGAATTACATTAAGTCTATCTTTTCTTACAAAGGAACAACGAAGTGCTTTATAGGACCAAACAAGTAAAAGAAGCCGCCTTGTAGATTGTTGGAGACATGTGCAAAAGTTTAGCCTATTGCATGCCAAACAATGCAATGGAAGGCAGAAGAAACTGCTGAGAGGCTGGTGTGATTGATTCATGTGTTATATAAGATTATAGATAAGGGCCTGGTATCAAGTTTAATTAGCATCATGTTTTCCTTAGTAGTTCAAAAAAAACTTCGATTCCAAAAAATTCAATATGTAAGTGAATGTAACAACATAGAGTATTAAAGAGCATGTGCCCTCAGTTTATTTGGGGCCCCAGTGATACACTCCTAAGAGACTTCCTTGTCACTGATAAATAATAAATTGCCCCCTGCTTTCTCTTCTAACATAGGAGATGGTTGGGTAAAATTTATGTACTTCCTTTTTTAAATAATTGTTTTAAAATATGAATCTCTTGGGTTTTTATAGGTGAGCAATGCTGAATTACAGAAGCAATGAAATCTCCTTGTGCTCTGTTGCCTGTAAAAAAAGTAAACTAACCTTTCCTTCTTTCTTACCAATAGAAATGACCATAGAGATTTACTAAATAATGTTGACAGGAGATTGCCAGGAGAATTGAGTGCTTGCTAGTTAGATGACAGATGAGACTCAAACACATACCAATTACATTTGTGTATCAGGCTCATTTCCATATTAGTCTTATATTTTTAATGCCATACTCTGGCAGTGGCACAAGAAATATCCCCAAACCTTTTTTAGTAGAGCAATATCACAGATACACTTAGCTTGAAGAAATGAGGAACTTGAAAAACCAGCGCAACTCATGTTAAACAAGTGTACGTGTTTATGTTTTAAACGTAAAACTTAACATCAAGACCAAGAGTGTTCCCTCCTTCAGTCACATTCCTCCTAGTATATGCGTATGTTCATGAAGAACACTTACACTGTGGTGATTTCATATTTGAGTTATTGCTTGATTAATGTCTGTTTCCTCTGCTAGGTCATACACTCTATGTATGCAGGGCAGTTCTGTGTCTTATTCACAGTATTTCCAATATCTTGAATGATGCCTGATTCATAAATGATGTTCAATAAATATTTGTTAAAGGTTAAAGGAATTAATGGGCAAATTATTATGAAATTTATTTTCTGAAAGCTATGAAGATTATTTTTAGTCTTACTAGAATTAGTACAGTGCTATGAACATACTAGCATTATGCTTTTTACATTTTTTTATTTTGCTAAAATGTATATAACATTTACCAGTTTAACTACTTTAAAGAGTACAGTTTTATGGGATTAAATATATTCACATTGTTGTGCAACTAGCATCACCATCCATCTCCAGAACAATTTCATCTTCCCAAACTGAAACTCTGTTTCCATTAAACACTAACTCCCCATTCCTTCATCCCCCAGCCCCTAGCAACCACCACTCTGTCTCTTTGAATTTGACTACTCTAGGTACCTCAAATAAGTGAAATCATACAAGATTTGTCCTTTTGTATCTGGCTTACTTTACTTAGCACATTTTTTTCAGGGTTCATCCATATTGTATCATGTACCATATTTCATTCCTTTTTAAGGTTGAATAATATTCCATTGTATGTACAGGCCACATTTTCTTTATCTGTTCATTCATAAATGGACATTGGGTTCACTTCCACCTTTTAGCTGTTGTGAAAAATGCTGCTGTGAACATGGGTATACAAATATCTGTTCAAGTCCCTGCTTTCAATTCTTTTGGAAATATATACATATATATATATATATATATATATATATATATATATATATATATATATATATATATGGAATAGCTGGACCACGTGGTAATCTATTTTTAATTTTTTAAGAAACCATCATAGCATTTCCCACAGTGGCTGCACCGTTGCCACCTGCAAACACAAGCGTTCCAATTTTTCCACGTCTTCACCAACATGTGATTTTCTGTTGTTGTTTTTTTTAATGACATCCACCCTAATGAGTGTGAAGTGGCATCTCATTCTGATGTTAATTTGCATTTCCCTACTGACTAGTAATGTTGAGCATCTTTCCACATAGTTACCGGCCATTTGTGTATCTTCTTTGGAGAAATATCTATTCACGACCTTTGCCCGTTTTTTAATTGAGTTGTTTTTTTTATCTGTTGTTGCTGCTGAGGTGTGGGAGTTCTTTATATATTCCGGATATTAATCCTTATCAGATATATGATTTGCAAATATTTTCTCCCATTCTATGTGTTTCCTTTTCATTCTGTTGATAATGTCCTTTGATGCACAGAAGTTTTTAATTTTGATGAAGTCCAATTTATTTTTCCTTTGGTTGCCTAGCATTATGTTACAACAGCAATTATTGTAACAGTAGTTCTGGGATCAGATAGAATTGAGTTCAAATCCTGATTTTGCTCTTGTCCAGTGGGGTGGTCCGGAGTAGGTCAGTCCTTTTGCTTCAATTTGCTTATTTATAAAGTGGTAGTAAATAATATTTGTTTATATTTTAGAAATTAAAACATATAAATGAGCTTTGGGACCACAATTCATGATACGAGAATATTCAACAATGACACCAACAATCATAAGATTTTAATTTCAAGCTGGTAGGATTTTCTTTGAGCCAATACAGTTACAAGATCAGTGAACTTTGGCATGAGGTAAACTTTTCCGTCAAGAAAGAAGTTGATATCATTCTTCTCCTTTTGATCTTCAATATCCTAACATACGTGGTCCCTTTTTTAAGATGCATAGGAAACATAATTCTCTCAAAAGAAGACATGACTATTAGAAATAATTTCCCATGGCATTTTGACATTTTATACACATATTTCCAAGGAGGATCATAGGGAAAGCTGATTGCTTCATTTCTCCCCTTTCTAATGTCTAACAGCAAACTCTGATAAATCAATTAAACAAGGAGACCATTAGACTGATGTGGCTCTAATGCCATAGTGATTTACATAAGCAAACCAAAATCTACGCCTGTAAATGTTTCAAGGTTATGAAATCAAAATGCTAAGGACTACCAATCACAAACAGCCAGCTAGGCTTTAAGCTATTAGCCAATCAACAATTTCCTCACGTGGCTTCTACCTTTTCTTTAAAAAAAATAAAAAAATTTAAAAAAAAACTGTCCCCAATCTCCTGTCCTTAGAGTGCTCTTAACCACTCCAGTTTGGTGCTGCCTGATTAGAATCTTTTTTTGGCACAAATAAACTCTTAAAATACTTAATATACCTCAGTTTACCCTTTAACAACTCTTAATATAAACAAGACTTACCCACCGGTTTTGCCTCAGCTCTGAATCCTTCAGCTACCCATTCATAGTAGGGAGCTATTTACAGGAAACAGGTGGCAAGAAGGGAAGTTGTGTTGAAGGATATGTTTTGGTGATTGGTCCTGCCAACCCATTGCTTTCCCTGATGAGAGCTTTGTGTTTCAGCAAGGAGCGCCTTTTTTCTCCTTTTCTCTTCCCGTCCTCTCCCAGTCAGGATTTTTTCCCCAGTCACTACTATTGCCCCATTGCCCCAATCTCCTTCCTTCAGTGCTGTTGACACCAGTTAAGCATCAGAAGGCTTAGGCTGAGCCCCAGCTTGTCATACGATGGCTGGGTGATGGTGGGCAAGTCCTTAACTTTTGTGAGCTCTGGTTTCCTCATTTATAAAGTGAGAACCAAAGCATCTTGTGGTAAAGACTAAATGAAATAATGTATGTGAATATGTGGTATGTACTGTAAAATGCTGCACAAACTCTAGTTGGTTTTTTTTTATATCTCATAGGAGTAAAATTCTGCATTAATTTTTCCCCATCTTTCCCTGGGAGGAATTGTCTTCTTAATTCATTTAATGGGGATAAGGCAAGAGAAAGGATCACATTCACCAATAAGTGATTACCTAAGCTTCAGTCTAGTTTGACAAGGAAATAGGATAAGGTGACACCAGGCAATCTTTTATCCTGTAGTTCAACAGTGGGTACTGCACAGAGTGACAAGTAGGTTAAAAAGAAAGGAGTCAGTGTGTCAGAGTCACCTCAGCCAGGAAGGTAGCCACTGATACTATAAACAGTCTTCCCTGCTTCAGAATTAATAATTGGTCTTCCCAAAACAAACCTTGTCAAAGGGAATTGCAATGTGTGAACTCCCCAAAAAGAACTCCCTTGGCCTCTGCCCAATAGAAGGGAAATCACCTGAGACCGGGGTCATCACTGGATGATTGTGTGACAAGACCAACTAACTGTGTGGAGGACAAAAGAATTGCATAGGTGTTCAATAAATTTGTACATCACAAGTGAGTTGCTTGGAAGAGTCACATAGCATTAGTCAGTTTTCAGTGACCATAGAGTCACCACCTACTCATAATAACTCTCCAGAAGCATCATTCACACTATGGGGGAACTGCGTATTGAAGAAGCCATTCTCCCCATTACCTGTTATCCATAATTCCCTAAGAACACATACCGCTTTCTGCTTTGTAGAGCTTTCTAAAGCATCACTGTTCAACACGGTAGCATTAGCCACATGTAACTTTTAAATTTAAACTTGAAATAATATTAACTAAAATTAAAAATTCAGTCCCTCAATCACACTAGCCTCATTTGATGTGCTCAACAGCCACAAGTGGCTACTGTGTTAGTGTAGAGAGAATATTTACACTGTTGGAGAAAAATCTATTGGCCTATTGAAGAATTCTGTTCTAGAATACCCATCCCTCACTTTCACCAGCCCTCCCTTGCCTTTATCAAATAGTCTCAATTCAGGGCTTTCCTTGATCCCTTTCCTCGCCCCATATAACTTTAGTCACATCCTCCAGTGTCCCACAGCTCTTGGTGCTACCTCTATTTTAACAACTACTACATTGTGTCATGGCCATGTGTTTGCGCATGTGACCCTCTGATGAGGCTCTGATTGCCCCCAAAAGAAGAATTTTTTCTTGCTCATCACCACATCTCAGCAACATGTGCCATGTGGCAAGTGCTTAACAAAGGCTAAATGCAGGGATGTATGAATGCTTGCATTACATGTAAATAAGCAGACACATGTGTTAGGAGCTTAGGGTGTCATTCACACCCTTTTCCCTGGGGTTCTGACAGATACGTCGCACGTGTGTGCACACACATACATGGAAAACAGGAAAAAAACAAAAAAACAGAAACAAAATACCATTTTATCAACCTGGGCAAATATCTATCACCCTCAAAGCAGAGCTATGGTTAAAAAAAAATACTCTGAACTCTGTGCCTCCTGCTTTATATATGCTCCCTTCCCTCAGTCTATGCCTTTTTCATCACTAACCTCTTAGATGATCTTACCACAAGAATCCAAAGAAAAGCCAAACGAAAGTATTTTCCTGTAGTCCAGAGAAAAAAGGATGAACAGATAGAAAGAAGGAGCATGTGTGCCCCAATATGCAGCACCTCACTAATCTAAGCTGCTCACCCTTAAGATGGCAAGAAATGCTGGGTCAACAGCCATCCTTATGGTTTTTCTCATAGCAAAGAAGGTTTTCTGCAAAGTGTCTTGGGTCGCCACCAAGACAGAAAACGTTTTTTTTCCTAAAAGAACACCCCTAATTCATGGGAGCTAGAGAGATCGCTAGATCCTCTCCTGTAATTATTTTTTATATTACGAAACAAGCACTTTTATAGATAAAATATTAATTGCAATATCAACTCTCTTGCACAGATGTACACCTAATAACCTAGAAGTAACCATGTTAGTAACCTAATATAGCAATCCCGTTAGAGCCATAACTCTCAGGATATATTACAGTATGCCCAATTCCTGTGAAGCCTGGGATTCTCTATCACCATACCTCACTGAAATCAACAAAATATCTGTGGCTAGCTGGATGCCCAAGGATGTAGGCCTCACTTTCCTCCCATTATTTCTAGAGTAAGCTCTAGGGGGTGCCTGCAACAGAAAGAGTCAATTCCTGAAACTATGGCCTGGCCTGCTGAAGCTCCCTAGATTGAATGATCTCTAATTTGCATGTAGTACTTCTTCCGTTAGGAGTACTTCCCCTTTAAATTCACATAACATCCTAACAGCTTTAGAAGATATTCACAATAAAGTACCTACAGTTTGGGGAGAAACATCTTATTTATTTGGGTGTCTATCGCAATCCTCTGTTCATAAGACTCATCTGGAGGGGGGTGGGAGTGGAGAAAGAGAAAGAGAAAGAGAGAGAGAGAGAGAGAGAGAGAGGAGAGAGGTATTTGGGTAAGTCCTTGAAAAACTGAGAATGTAAGTTTGAAGGACATTCAGGGCTGAGGGAAAAACATGGAAGCCTGAAAATGTTTGATGTCGTTGGTTGAGACTGTTGCTGAGTTTGTTGAATATCTTATCTGCAGCTTGTAGATGGGTCAAAGTTGTCACCTCTGAAGGTCATTTGCTTCTCCACACACAACTCTCTTACTTGATCTCTCAGGATTTTCTAGCTGTAATATTTTTATATTTCTGTCTCCCTACCTTCCCAGTATCCTCAATGTAAAACTGATAGACAAAAGACATTTAAACACATACAATTTCTAGCTCCTCTCTTCTCCACCACCAAGGTCATCAAATTCAGAAAAACAAAAATGAGCAGAAGCTACAAGGAACCGCCATGATGTTCATTCGTTCTGAGCCAAGCTTCCCTGAGGCAAGGGACTACTGGAACTTTGTAACATTCCTTGACAGAAGTGCCTCTCTTTATTGTTGCTGAGTGAGAGCTGTTATTTTGTTTGGAAAACATATGGTTCAACTAATTTTCCTTGAAATGCATTTAGGCAAATTAAGAAAAAGAAATCTGCAAATCTCTGCAATCCATTTCACC
Organism: Hipposideros armiger; assembly: GCF_001890085.2. NCBI lineage: Eukaryota > Metazoa > Chordata > Mammalia > Chiroptera > Hipposideridae > Hipposideros > Hipposideros armiger. The sequence continues at coordinate 1,709,108 of NW_017731530.1, forward strand.
AAATACCTTAAAGAAAAATGTGCATGAGTTTTCCAAAACCCTAAACAAGCAAGGTTTTCCCTTCCTGCTATTAATAGAGAAATATCTTATTACAGTTCTGTAAACAGAGCCAAATTGAAAAAATTGCATTTAAATGATGTTAAGGTTTCCAAAGAAAACCACAAAACAAACTCAGAGTTAAGGCGATAATGCATCCCTGTTGTACCTTGGCACAGGAGCAAGCATTTTGCAGTGACCATCTGGGATGTGTAACATCGTAATAAGGGCAAGGGCACCAACTCACAGAGAAACCAAGAGCCAACACTTTTTTTCCAGCCAACTGTGATATATTATAGTACGAAGGTTTTTTTTTTCCAGGAAACCAGGATTTCAACTTTTACGAGGCATTCAAAGACACCAAAAGTTTTTTTCACTGCTATACCCCAAATGTCCAAAATAATGCCAAGCAAATAGTAGATGCTCAATAAATATTTACTGATTGAATAAATATTAAACATGCAAACTTTTTCTATGGTAATAAAAATTTCATGATGCTTTGGGATCCTTTTACCTTCCTTTAGACACTGAAAAATGTATAGTTATTTACCCACAAACAATATTTCAGGTGTGTTGGGAGAAAGGGTAATTTATCAAGTACTATTAAACTTATACACCTGAAAATCACTTTTAAAATGCACTTCTGTTACTACTACTTCTACTAAGAATACAAAAAGGTAAATTCAAGAAGTCCATCAAAATGTCTTGGCCCTCACACCAAAAGCACAAGCAATAAAAGAAATAAACAAATTGGATCTCTTCAAAATTATATATATTTGTGATGCAAAAGACATCATCAATAAATTAAAAGACAGCCCAATAAATGGGAGAAGATATTTGCAATTCATCTATCTGATAAGACTTGTATCTAGAATATATAAAGATCTCTTATGCCACAATAATTAAAAGACAACCCACTTAAAAATGGGTGAAGGATCTGAATAGATATTTCTCTAAAGAAGACATACAAATGGCCAAAAAAGCACAGGAAAAGATGCTCTACAGCATCAGGAAAATAATATCATCAGTGAGAAGCAAATCAAAATCACAATGAGATACCACTTCACACCCACGAGGATGGCTATAATCAAAAAGACTGACAATAACAACTGTTAGTAAGGATATGGAGAAATCAGAACCCTCACATGTTGCTGGTATGGATGTAGAATGGTGTAACCACTTTGGAAAATAATCTGGAATTTCAAAAAATCTTTACAACAGGACCCAGAAATTTCATTCCTAGGTATATGTCCAAGAGAAATTAAACATTTGTCCACAGAAAAACTTGTACACCAATGATTTTAGCAGCACTATCCAAAACAGCCAAAAATTGTTAACAACCCAAATGTCCATCAACTGATGAATGAATACATAAAATGTGTTATATACCTACAATGGATTATTCAGCAATAAAAAGAAACTAAATACTGATACATGCTACAATGTAAATGAACCTTAAAAACATTAAACATTATGGGGGAAGATGGTGGATTACTATGCCTGTTGCATCCCAGGATCACACCAAAATTACAAATAAATTGTAGACTAATCAACCTTAGGAATCATCTGAAGACTACCTGAACAGAACCCCTATAACTAAGGATATGAAGATGAGGCCATGTCGAGTGGAGATGCAGGACAGGCTGACCCCAAAGCCACAGATAGTGGTTGAACACTAGGAAGGAGACCTCAATGGCAGAGGTACCCCCAGAGAAGGGAGGGATCCCAGTCCCAGCCCCATGCTGGGCTCCCCAGTCTGGAGTACTGTGCCAGGGAGGGGTGTTCCCACAACATCTAGCAGTGAAAAATCCAAGGACTCTGTCTCCCCATCCCGGTGAGACGGAGGGCAGCTAGAAACCCAGGCGTACTCTTAAGAGAGCCCACAGACTCGCTCACTTGCAAACACTCACCTGGTCTCTAGTGGAGGAGCAGCAACTCGAGAGGCATGAGAGACATAGGGGAAAGACTGAGTTTTGTAGCTTCAGGGCAAAGGCTAGAGGGACAGCCGCCATTATCCCTGTGTGAGCCTGACTCACGTAGCCTACCGGAAGGCGCCATCTTTTCTATCTTGAATTCTCCCCCAAATGGCCAAATCTAAGACTGCATTGGTCAGGTAAAATCTGCGCATGCTTACCACCTTAGTGATGCCCTGGATCCCCGCCCACACAGCTAGTAGTGCATCCCCCAGAACACTTTTGACTACTGAGCACCCGGCCCCGCCCACAAGCTACAGAAGCCCTTTACAGCAGCAGTGGAAAGCCTTAGGCAGTAAAGGTGTTGGCAATGACCCAAAACCTGCATTGCAGTCTCTTCTGAGGGGGTCGGGGGGACTTACGGGTCTGAGGTAAGTGGTGGCTAGCCGCAGTGTTTTCAGGGAGTTTTTGTAAAGTGGTCACAGGCCAGGCATTGGCACAAGATTTGAATCTGCATTAACTGTGTAAAAACCACCACCCATGTCTCATGACTTCCTGGAACCCCACACTGCCCAGCTAGTGCTGCATTGCTGAGGGGACTCTCAACACGGGGTCAACCAGCCAGACCCACACTCTAAAGAGGCTCTTTCAATGGCTGAGCCCCTTACAGGCAGCCAGCAGGTGACAATAGGCCTAGGGGGCCCCTGGGCCTTTTGCTAAGCTGCCTCAGACCTAATACTGGTGGCAGACAGCCTCAATTCACAACGAGGCCACCGCACATGCCTCCAGGTCCAGCAAAGGCAGCAGCCAACCACACGTAGCTTTGTGGCTCCTACCTGCGGGCCAGGCACAAGCCATGCTGAGATTGACTTACACAGTAGGCCCTCCCAAAAGACACTATAAAACAACACACCCAGAGGCCAGCTTCAGACCACACCAGAGCACTATTTGATGAGTCCTACAAGCGGCAAACAAGTGGGTGGTCTCAACAGGCACAAGAGCCCGAGGGGGCAAATCCTACTCTAAGTCGTCAACCCACACACAGCAGCTCATACACTGTGATTGTAGCCGATCCTCACAGTCAGTCAGTCTGGGAGTCAATCCCATCTCTGATGTGCCAAAAGCAATCAAGTCTCAACTACAACAGAAGAACACACACAACACACTCAAGGGACACACCTGGAATACACACACAGGAGATCAGGGAGACTGTGCCATTGGACCATACAGGACACCTACTATATAAGGCCACCAAGCAAAGACTGAAAGACAAAGGAGAACTACCTAATACATAGAAGCAAACACAGAGCAGCAGCCAGAATGAGGAAACAAAAAACATGTCCCAAATAAAAGAACAGGAAAAACCTCCAGAAAAAGAACTAAATAAAATGGAGGCAATCAACCTACCAGAGACAGAATTTGAAACACTGGTTATAAGAATGCTTAAGGAACTTAGTGAGAATTTCAACAAAGAGATAGCAAGCATAAAGGACTTGGACCCCATAAAAAAGAACAAGTCAGAAATAAAGAAGACATAACTGAAATGAAGACTACACTAGAAGGAATGAATAGCAGATTAGACAAAGCAGAGGATCGAATCAGCAATTTAGAAGACAACGTAGCAGAAAGCACCCAACTGGAACAACAACAACAAGAAAAAGATAGTTTAAGGGAGCTGCGGGACAACATCAAGCATAACAACATTTGCCTCATAGGAGTACCAGAAGAAGAAGAGAGGGAGCAAGAGATAGAGAGTCTATCCGAAGAAATAATGCCTGAAAATTTTCCTAGCCTGGAGAAGGAAATAAACATGCAAGCCCAGGAAGTGCAGAGCATTCCAAACAAGATGAACCCAAGCAGGCCCACACCTAGACACATTATACATACAATGGCAAAGGTTAAAGACAAAGAGAGAATCCTAAAAGCAGTAAGAGAAAGACAACTAGTTGCTTACAAGGGAGCTTCCATAAGATTATCAGTGGATTTCTCAACAGAAACTTTGTAGGCCATAATGGAGTGGCAGAAAATATTCAAGAAAATGAAAAAACAAGGGCCTACAACCAAGACTACTCTACCCAGCAAAGCTATCATTTCAAATTGAAGGAGAGATAAAAGAGTTTCCCAGACAAGAAAAAGCTGAAGGAATTCATTACCATGGAGCCAGTATTACAAGAAATGTTAAAACGACTTCAAGCAGAAGAAAGGAGAAAATAAACAAAGATCAAAAATATGAACAAAATGGAAATAACTATGTTCCTGTCAATAATCACTTTAAATGTAAATGGATTAAATGCTACAATCAAAACACATAGGGTTGCTGAATGGATTAAAAGAACAAGACCCATGCCTATGCTGTCTACAAGAGACCACCTTCTTATGCCCCATACAAGAATAAAGTCAAAACGGATTAAAGACTTATATGTAAGATCCAAAAACTACTAGAAGAAAATATAGGAAGTAAACTCTCAGACATTACTCTTAGTATTTTTACTGATTTATCTCCTCAGACAAGGGAATCAAAAGAAAAATAAATAAATGGGACTATATCAAACTAAAAAGTTTTTTCACAGCAAAGGAAATCATCAACAAAGTGAAAAGACAGCCTACTGGAAGGGAGAATATATTTGCCAATGATACATCTGATAAGGGGTTAATATCCAAAATTTATAAAACACGCATACCACTCAACACGCAAAAAACAAACAATTGGATAAAGAAATTCTGTTACATTTATACAATGAAGTATTACTCTGCCATAAAAAAAGAAATCTTACCATTTGCAACAACATGGATGGACCTAGACAAAATTATGCTAAGTGAAATAAGTCAGACTGAGAAAGACAAATACCATATGATCTCACTTATATGTGGAATCTAAAGAACAGAATCTAAACTAACAGCAGAAATAGACTTGGATATGGAGAACAAACTGGTGGTTGCTAGACGGAAGGAGGGGATGGGTGAGAAACGTGAAGGGATTAGGAAGCACAAATTGGTAGCCACAGAGTAGTCACGAGGATGTGAAATACATACATATATATGTATGTGAAATATATATATATATATATATGTGAAATACATATATATATGTGAAATACATATATATGTGATATATATATATATATATATATGGTCATGGGATGTAAAGTACAGCTTAGGGAATATAGTCACTGGTATTGGAATAGCTACATAAGGTGTCAGAGGGGCAGTAGACTTGTTGGAGTTACAAGTTTGTGAGAGGTATAAATGTCTAAACACTGTGTTGTTTTATACACCCGTAACTAATTTAAAAAAACATTATGGGAAGTGAAAGCAACCAGGCACAAAGGACCACATATTATATGATTCCATTTACATGATATATCCAGAGCAGGCAAATCTAGACAGAAAATAGATTAGTGATTGCCTAGGACTTTAGGGTAAGGAGGGGCTGGAGAAAAATGTGGGGTGACTATTAATGGAGTTTTTTGCAGGAGATGAAAATGTTTAAGAATTGATTATGGCAATGGTCGCACAACTCTGAATATACTGAAAACCATTGAATTTTTCACTATAAATAGGCAAATTGTATGGTTTGTTGATTATATCTCAATAAAGCTTAGAAAAATTTCTTTGCCTTATTACGTTATTCTACTGATCTGATTAATAGAATTTATAATACGGACATAGGATGTGTTGATCCAGTTTTGTATAAACTCAATGAATTACACAGTAATTAACTATTTCATATTATTGTTTGAGTCTTACCATGAATAAAACCCTTCAAAATGACAAATTCAAGGGTTTTCTCAATGAGGATTTAAATGTATTTTCAATGGACTTGGAATGATCTCCAGATAATTTACCAGATGCCATGCATATTCCAAAGTAAAATAATTTTCTACCATGCAATTAAGAGCACCATGGGAAGGAAATTTTATTAACATCTTTTTTTTGTCACTATAAAGTAGCAAATTCATTATTAAGCTCAGCTTCGTTTAAATACTAAAGTATGTCCTATATATTATAACTAAGAAAAGCACAGTTCCACTTAAAAGATAAATTCTAAGTAGTCCAATAAATGTAAAATAATACTGGAGGTATTATGTTATTTGTGAAGATAAATTTTTTCCAAAAGATATATATTTTATAAAATTATTTTCCTACTATTAAGCTAAATATTATTTATATACTGTCAGGTGAAATTGAAAGAGAAAGATATAGTAGTAAACATTCTCATCCGAGCCACTCTTTTCACACATTAAAAAAAATAATAAATTTGAGACCTAAAGTGGTTAAGTTTTTGTCCAAAATCATGATTCAGAAATCCAAGTTTGAAACCAAATTCCCTAATTCCCAAGAAAATAATCTCACCGTGCCAAAATTCCAAAAAGAAAATTTATTATTTGAAAATCTAACAGCATGTAGATGGACACTAAGTTTATATGTCTGTTGGATATGTCTATACTTGAATATATATTATTTGTTCATTTTCACCACTGATAACGTTTTAAAGCTTTTATCTCCTAGAAGACTGCAATCACGTTTACTTAACTGTTCACATATTCAACCTCAGTCTCAACTTATCTGAGAACCTCTTATAAAGAATGATCAACAAGATTAAAACATAATGTAGTAATAATTTAATAATTATTTAATTTCCAACGAAAGGCTTAAGAAAACCTCCAGGTAGATGAGTCAATAAATTCCCCCATGAGGAAACCCAGCACTGTACACTTCGAAATAAGGAATTCTTGCAAACCTAATTAGAGAGCATTGGTGTAGCATCTACCAACTCTACCATGACTCCTAAAAAAGCTCATGAAATTATTTCTCATGACTTTATGCCAGGTTTGGTTCAAGTCCTCTTCTTGCACCTTCTTCACCCTCTCCATTCAAATGTTCCCAGAATTGCCCTATTCCAAAAATTACTCTTTTCTCCTAATAAAACCCCAGTCTCCATCTATTTATCTATTTCATACTAAGATGTGAGTTGCTGCAAGGTTTAAATCTGGTGAGTGATATTTGGAGAAGAATTAATTTCAAAAGTAAGGTTTCTTTTGCTCAAAATTTCACTAATTAATGTAAAGAGTATGATCCTTTGCTATATCAGTAACACTGTGCCCCAACCTCCCCTGGGGGCCACCAAAGTCTTCTGACCCCCTACATTCCAGAAATAGGGGTCAGCAACTGGGTGCCCTGGTTGTGAAAAGCTGTTGACCTCTGGGAGGGAGCTTGTATAGAAGCAAGTGTTAATTTTCAAAATGTGACTGGTTGTGATAGCAGCAACCTCATCTCATCGCAATGTCCCTTGGAATGTTTTCTCATCAAGGGGTCTAGAAGTGATCTGTCATCACTGGTGTGGTACAAGCAGCTCATTCTTGTATCCTTGCCCTTCTCCCCTGGACCTGAAACAAAACATACCACTCTGCCCTCCTCTTCTCACAGTTGAATTTTCATGTGTTGAACATTTGTCAGGGCTTCACCTTCAATGACATGGTCAAGGCACCAAGAGATTATATTTAACACATGAAAAATGAATACCAGGCCCATTTCTCCAAGCCTTATAATCAAAAGCTACAAAATTTGTGTTTGGGGTATGCATGTGGGTGCTTACTCTTGGAACATTTATAGACACTTTAAATGATTACCCTCCAAAGTCATAAAAGGGTTTAGTAACACACTTTAATATATAATTTCTTAAGCACTTTTTTAATAAAATACAGATATATAATTATAATTATCAATGAATGTATGTCACTTAATATAATGATAAAAGCCTAGTCTTTGTAGTGACATGGTGATTAATATTTACAGTATAACCTAAAGGAAACAGCATTTGCACAATATTGCTAAATAAAAAAAAGATTAATAAAAATTCTACTCGTATTGTGTTGTCTCAAATCACCAATAGCAAAAAGGAAAATGCTCTCCTTATTAATACATATGGGTATAGATTATTACTTCCATGTTTTCTGAAGATGGAAAACTCTCTTGGTCTCCTTGAATTATACCAAGCACTAAGGCTGGGATGTACTCTGAGGACTTTTCCCAAATCACTGACAAGCTATTAATACCATACACAAATATCTTATATAGGTCTATCTATTGGAAATATTTCATGTCCCTTCATGCTAATCTTACATTTAAAACTCAAAACTAACTTGATGAACTGTTACTGAATGCATGAGGAAACTTACCAATACCTCTAAACGGAATTACATCCTGTGCAAATACTGTTCAAATTAGTAATCCCCGAAATATTTTAACAGCTGTGCTGATTTAAAGTAAAGAAGTAAATCAGGAACTACACCCTTTCTTCACTTAAACTAGGGACGAGTTAAAGCAACTCTGTTTAGCAGTGAAAGGCAATCACACACTGCTTTAGTTTGACAAATACATGAAACTTAATGAGTCAGTAGGCAGACACATTGTTTTAGTTTTTCAGCAGACATATTGGTAACACTCCTCATCATGGATTCTTAGCCTTTCCTAGTCATCTCATAATGTGCTGTCAAGGTTACTTGTTTTGAAATCTTAAAGCATGTATTCATTATTTTAGGGACTTCTAAAAGAAATGAATGCTGTTTTCATTTTTCCAGTTTTGAGGTTAAACATGCTGTTGAGGTTAAAAGTTTTATTGCTCCTTTATCATAATTAGTATCTTCCTCCTTAGTCCTCCAAGACGGCCTGCCTTTATAGTAATGGGCTTTGGCCTTTACACTACCACCCCCAAAAGACAGATTGCTGGAGATAACCCCCTGAAATTCCTTACAGCGTTATTTAACACCATACAGGCCTAGAATCTATCTGTTTTGGGAAAGACTCAGAGGAACAAGGTTAAGTGGGGGGAGAGGTTTCAATTTGTAGGAGTTATGAGACATAAATATCATAAATGCCTTTTTCCTTAATTATAGACCTTGGGTCCAAAATCTCAAAGCAAGATGGAAAAAAATATCCTGAATGAAAAACCACACCATAAAACACCTAAGGGACAGCTGACAATATTATTCTTCTTGATTCAAAAAGATAGACATTTCTCATTGGAATCAAAGAATTTGAGGTGGATTTATTTTCTTTCTGCCATTCCATTCATATCATATATTCCTTCCCTAGTGAAAACTGAAATTTAAAAATGTTTATTGAACATTCTCTAATGGTCTACCTCACAAACTAAATAAAATGAGCAAAGAATCCAAAACACTGGAAATTTATTCTCTGCAGATGAAAAAAGCCTCTTATATGCCCAACAGAAAGTGAAAAAAAAAATCACAAGTCCCTTCTCCACCTTCCATAAAAAGTAATTATTATGGGTTACGGATTGTTACAGAACCAAGGTCATCTAATATCTGTGATAAATAAGAGCAAGCAGGAACACAAAAGCTAATCCTTTATGATTATAAATACCTCACAACTAATAATAAGACTTCAACTGGCTTTTGCCTTTTAGGTTCTCACACTGTGCCCAAGACTAACAGAAATCACAAGACTCTGTGCTGGTTATCAACACTCAAGTATGAAACTGTATAGAGCATTTTTCTGATAAATTATTATAAGTCTTAGTCCGGTTAGTATCATTGCCAAGTTTTAAGTTTGCTGTTTGGTTTTTAAAAGAGTCTGAGAACTTTGGTTAAACATATTACATTTATGGCAATACTCTGTGCAACTGGATGAACTCAGGGAAAAAAAACAAAGGATGTGGTTTTGTAGGCTTCAAAACTCTACATGCTATATACAGTATACATATATACCATAGATAATTACAATCTCACCATGAGAAAGTCAAAAAACTCAGTGAGCTTTCATTTTCTATTATATGTACATTTTACAAGTTACTGAGCGTTTCTTTTCATATTGCTTTCAAAAAAAAAAAAGACGAAGAAAGAAAATACATCAGATCGATTTGAATGTAGTTTAACTTAAAGGCTTCATCAGACCATATGTGCAGACACTTGAGATGATGACAGAGTTAAGCTTCCTAGGGTCCTAGAGTCAAAGAAACTCTGCTGACCCCCACTGCTAAGCAGGTGCACTCCTTCCACAGGGGGCAACATCTGCCGATCGGTCATGGTCCCACTCGGTGAGGACCCCAAGAAACTTCCTTGAGAAGAAACAATTTTCTCAGGACTGGCAGCCAGTTTGGGGGATGTGGAGAAGTTATATCCATACAAGGCACAGGGGCTGTGTAACCTGAACGTGTTGTAGGAACCCTGATGGGTCTGGTTAGCAGCAAAAGCATTGCCGGAGGGTGAAGGCATGATGTACTGGAGCTGGGGGGACATCCCCGAAATCTGCATGGACAGGCTAGTCTGTGGGCAGCTGAAGGTGTCCCCATCAGCGCTGCCCATGGACATGTTCACGGAGGCACTGCTGCTCACGCCCACGTAGGAGGGAGTCCTGGGCGGGGCGAAGGTCTCGCTGGTCTGGCTGGTGAGCCTGTTGTAGGTCTCGGCCAAAGATGTGCTGTACCGGTTGAGGGTGAGGCCGGACCGGGCACAGGCGGAGTAGTCAGCCGGGGCCAGACTACACAGCTGGCTGGTGTTGGGCCCCAGATGAAAGGCAGGAGAGGAGCAAGGGGAGCCAGACAGAAGATGAGGGTGGGTGGCAGGAACGCCATTCCCAGAACCTTGAAGTAAGGTGGAGGAACTTGTATTTCCTACAAAAGAAGACGACATGTAAAGAGCAACGACTCCATGGCCATCATTCCTTTCAATTTTGTAAACAGGAGCTAGACACTGCTTGCTACAAGGGGTGCTACAAGGATGAAAAGGAGATAGTTTCAGTTCTCAAACAGTTATAATTTAATTGAATTCAGATGAAATATTTTAAACACAGATCTTCTCAATGTTTTCAAGGCAAATTATCTCCCCAGGGAATGATGTATTTTTTAATTGCAGAAATATTAGGACACTACCACACAAAATTTTCATATTTTTCTCCCTCAGTTAGCGTTTTCAAAGTGTTCTGACTTACTAGAATATTTTAAATACTGACTTTCCCTGCAACTCTGTAAAATATAAATTTCATCTTACTCTGTATCTTGTTCCAAAAGTATAACCATCACCTCTCTTATACACACCTTTTGCCTTTTCTTTCAGCCGAGTTTGCTCTGGATCAATATATATATTTTTTGCAAGAAAAAAGAAAGAACTCAAAGGCAAGAGCTGAACCGGTCAAAGGCACATCCTGCCTCACACGCGCCTGCAGCTGCCCACTGAAAGCTTGTGTGAATGACTACAATGCAGGGCGTGGCTACTACAATAGGCAATAATCTAGAACTTCAGAAATTTCATTTCCAACCAGAAAACAGGTTGGTGAATCACATGCTACCACAAAAGCAGAGGTCCAACAAACAAACAGTCCTGTGAAACAGAGAGGGTGGTTAACCCTGCGTCCAATCAATAACTGCGATGGTGCCTGACTCCCCTCTCTGGATTTGCTGGCAGATTGATGCTTGCAAACTTGACAGAACTGAGGGGGAGAGAATTCCAAGGGGCTGGACAGGTTGTAAAACCTTCATTGCTCTACAACCGTGTTTTATATAGCTCTCAAAATAATCTAAAAGCCCAATCCAACCAATGATAATTATCTAAAACCCAGCGCGCTAAGTTCTCACTGGGGAGCTGGGCAGGATAGGGGTAAACAGCCTGAGTGCAGGAGTGGGCTGAGAGTCCTACCTACACCAAGCAGAGAGCGAGTGTCATCCCTTCCCATGAAGCTTCCTCTGAGGAAACGCCAGCCCTGGGCTTGGGGGAAATGCGCAGAGGTGGGTAAGCCCAGGGAAGTCTGCCCAAGTGTGCCTGGCCTGCCCATCATAAATCCAACAGGAGAACTCTGACTAAAGGCAATTTTGCCGAAGGAAGAGAAGAAAGAAGCTGGCAAGAAAGGGTGAACTGGAGATGGCACTGGCAAGTTCTCTGAGGCGCCCTTGGCACCAGAGCCCACTAGTCTGCCTCTAATTTTAATAAGAGATTGAAGGGTGAGGTAATGGTCATGAAATACACAAACTGCCTAAAACATCGCAGATTTAACCTAAGGCCACAACAGCCATTTTTCCTAATCCAGCCCCATACCACACAGAAAAGAGATGGATCCTGTAATAGGAGGATGTCGATGATGAGGTTGCAATTGTAGATGTAAATAATGACTTGCGCATTTTTCAGTAACTGAGCTTCCGGGCAGGAACTGGCTGTTTATGTGACCTGGAGACTTATGTGATTTACCTTGCTTGGGAATTCCAGGAATATCTTCAAAGGTGAGAGTCCGTAGTGAAGGTCTCCAGAATGCATATGACTCCACAAGAGCTTCCAAGCCCATTCTAAAACGAAGGATCAGGATGGAGGGGTGGACAAAAGAAGCTTCATTAGGAGCACTGGAGCTTTCCTCAGTAACAAGCAGCTCAGAAAACACTGGCGGTGTTGACAATGCCCCCCCACACTGGCAGAAATGCTTCAGAGATGGGCTACCATTCCATCACCAGGAGCACAAGAGGATGGAAACCAACCAAGAAGTCCTCTTAACATTCTCAGAAAATTAAGCCAAACATGGAAGATAAAAAGCTGTGCCCTCGGGCTAAGAAGCTGAGATAAAGAGCCAGCCGTCTCGGTGATGTGAGTCCAAGGCTCTTCTGTGATCTGGAACCCATCCTCTCTCCTGTTACATTACTTCTCCCTCTGGTGAGGAAGCCTTTGTCACAGAAGCATGCCCGGTAAGGCCACCTCTTTTCTAAGAGGCATTTCTGCCCATCATTCAGTGCCTTGGCAACCAGCTCAGAAGAACACTCATCCAAAGAAAACTGATTTCTCTCTCTTGGGGGCATGATCTCCAGGGTGTCCAAGTGGGCTCCCTCCAGCAAAAGGGGGTCTGAGAGGCAGCACTGGTCTCTCAGTCCAGGGTGCAGGAGGATGGCAGGAACGTGATCTCAAAGGGCGGTAAGCTATATGGAGCTAGCATTAGCATCAAATATTATTTTCAAGTCCCTACATACACTTAATGGGTTGATGGTTAAAGAGACAGGATAAATTGCTTATGGACTATTTACATGATATATCCATATTTTAAAACAAGGTCAACTATTCTAAATACATACATAAATGTATGTCTCTCCTACCAGAAGTGATTCGAAGTCATCCACTCCTTACATCAGATAACTAAGTCCTCTCTGTTCTGGAAATGAGGCCCTTCACTCAACTAGCCCGTTCTCAAGACCTCACCACTCTTCCCGCAACCACTGCAGACCTAAACGTGTTAACCTAAGTAGCACTGCGCTTTTCATGAAACATATAAATTGTTGTAGGAAATGACAGTTTCCTGAGCGTCAAAACAATATTCAGACATCTCTTGAGATTGTCAGGTACCATTTTATTTAATACAGATAATCTGTATTTAATGCAGATATTAAAGATAGGGTCCATTTTCAATAGCTTAGACTCAACGTGCACCCTCCTGTGGATTCCCTGCATCCCTAAATCATGAACGATGAACTAAGACTAAAAGAAACACCCTCCCCTGACTGAGTCACACCACCTACACAACATGCCAAAAGCGCTCACTGTGAGTGGTAAGTGATGTGCGCAGAGAAAACCATCTCACACGACCTGTCGTTCCGTCCTAAGGCTTTACACACTGAATTTCCTTCCTTAGAGCGTTCAGAGTACAGGCTCCATTTTTTGTTGACTTCTGTCATGACTCCATAAGGAGCATGCCCACCCCATCTCGGTGATAAGAAGAGACAACTGTGTGTGGACGATGTGGTGCATGCAAACCATCCTCCTGAGTCCACACATGGACCTGACTCATTTCTGAAGTCATAGGTACAGAGGGGGTGCTTCTCTGGAAGCAATTCCAAGAGTCATCACCAGCCCCACAGGAGCTAGTAGGGAGCTGCCAAAGGGAAGGGCAGGGCACAGAGTGGACCCGCACCTGCCTTACCTGCGCTGCACTGAGAGTGAAGGGCAAAATCTGGCTTCAGATGTAACCAGCGGGCCACAGAGAGAGGACTATTTAGTGGTAAGCAAACTGGATTGAGGATCAGGAGAACTGAATTGTGACTGCAACTCACTAAAATATACTATGTGATGTTTTAACCTCCCAGGACTTCAGTTTCCCACAAAGTGAGGATTAGAATACAAAAGCTCTGAATCCTCTCCTAGTTCTAAAGTTGTTTGCTACAAAGTGATTTTTCCCAAACCAGACATCATATCTGTGGCTGACCACAAGCCAAATCCAAGGTCACGCTACTCAGTAATATTTTATGCACATTTAAGTATTAATTTGTGTGTTGGGAGTGGGAGGGCAGGGTGGGGGGGAGGGGGAGATTGGCAGCCCAGTCAATCCCCAAACCACGTAGCCTGCCGGTTGCATTTAATACTCGACTAATGAATGCTGATTACTCTATATTTAGCTTGTACTAATACTAAATCTGTATGACTTTCTAGAAACAAGCTTTTTTATTTTATTTTTTTTTATTTATTTATTTTTTTAAGATATTTATTGGGGAATTGGGGGAAGGGGAACAGACAAGTTGCTGGCCTTTCGTTCCTCAGTCTAGTTGTGGAGGACGTTGCTTCACTGGCCCAAGTTGACACCGTCACTGCGCTCTTCCCTGGGGGAGGCAGATCAGTCGCCGGCTTCTGGATGGCCGCTCACTGAGGCTGCTGGCTACACACGGTAGCCCATGGCAACCCACTGCCACAGGGGCTGCAGCCTATGCCATTGCCGGCGACTCACAGCAGCCCAGCTCCAGGTTGAACTGTTGTTCAGCATCTTAGCTGTAGAGGGCAGTGTCACTGGCCCTCATATGCAGGATCCGAACCGGGGCCTCTGGCGTCCCAAGCCAGTTCTTAACCATCATGCCACTCGGCCGGCCCCGAAACAAGCTTTTTTAAATGCTAAAGAATGTTAGGACACATTTTAATATAAAACTGCTTCTTTATTACCAAATAGATGAGTTATAATAATCACAGTTTTAAATATTAAAGATACCAAAGTGGTAAAAAGGTGGTCTCAAGTGAAACTTACTAAGACGTAATTAATGAGCAGCCACGGGACTTAAAAACGTATTAACTATAGAGATGAGCATTACTGCAGTACTTGCTTTAGCAGTGTAAACTTTAGTATGCTTCAAATAGAAATCCACAGGCTAAATTCTTGGGGAGGAGTTATTGATCATGCCAAACGGAGAACCCTAAGCTCTAAAGAGATGCTCTGGAGGTGACATATCTACAAGTGATCTGATTTGGAGCTATTGACATTTTTCTTCAGGCTGCTGTTTCACACTGCAAGTTCCAAAAAGGATTTCAGATATTTTGCAGGAAACAGTTATAAAACATTTATTAGCTGAATCTGGACTTTTTTTAAAAAGCCTTCATTTTCTCCAGTAATGGAGACTTTTCCCGTCTAGTTAAAGAAAAGATAAAAGGCACCTCCTGCAGGAGTGTAGCCAAGGCGATAATTTATACAAGATGCCTTTGAACAATTTCCACATTTTATCACCACCCTAATTTATGCTATCAAATGGCCAAGTTTATTTAGTAAAATGGTTATGTTTTTCCTGAAGTATTTAAAGAGAAGAAATTTTTGTACCTTCCTGAGTAAAAAATTTTATAGGGTCAAACCTAAGGCCTAACTGAAGAATGAAACTATTCTCAGCACATAAATTCTCTTTCACGTAGCAAATGTCTTGCAGGAGAGCTTTTAAGGGCTAAAGCTACTGATTTCTATAAAATAGGCTGTAGAGCCATAAATAGCTAGGAAGGGATAATTTTTAATTAAAGCAAATTGTTTTATAAAGTTTAAAAAATCGCAAGTCCATGTTTATTTCTTGTCCTGTTTGATTTGTTTATTTCATGTATGAGGAAAAAATAAAAATAGAATTTGTATTAAAAAGCAGTAACAACACAACTGAACAAGGGGTAGTAAAAAAATATACTGAACTTTTTCTCATGGGCTTTCTTCTCAACTAATATAGAAAAAATATCAGGCCTCCCCCAAGCTCAAAACACCAATGTATTCTCCAAGTCTTACATATAACTTAGGTTCTTTTTTATGGAAAATAATACATAAATTAGAAATCTTTAAAAGCTGACCAAATTCTTTCTTCTCCAGATAAGTGTCTTTTGTTTTTATCAATGGAAAACGCTAAAATCAGATATTTTTAAATAGGAAATATTGATTTACAGATATTTAGCATTCCAAAATGAGCACTGAAAAGCTTACATATGAGAAGCAGAAAAATAATTTTAATAAGAAAAAAAGTGAAACTATTCATTTCACCAACAAGGTATATTTCTAACACGTATAGGCTTAACGTGTTTTTCCTGTACTAAGATATTGTTTACACATTTGAAGCAAAATAAAAACTTTAAGTTTTAGAAAAATTTAAAAAGTGTTAAAACATAATTCATTATTTTCTGTATATCCAACAGACACTAAAAGTTTGAGAGTCTGGAAAGAAATAGTAGTAAAGCACTACAGATGCCATGCCTATATACTCTTGAAATAGCCAAAGGAAAGGACAATATTCATATCAAACCCAACATTTTGATGTCATGATACCAAACAAAAGACTTAGCAGTTTACTTTCACCAGTACCACTGATTTTTTTTTTCACTGGCCAAATTTTAGAAAACCAAATGTGTTTTCGTTATGCTGACCTATCTAAAATGCTTTCTGAAAACTTGTCATATGCGTCTTCCCACCTCACTTCTTTTTGTAGGTTTATTCACTATTATTATTTACCCAAAATATGCCTTTAAAGTATTTTTAAATTTACTGCTTCAAAAATGAACCAAGACGGTACAAGCAGTGTGATTCCTTAGTGTTAACAGCAGTGAGGTTTTCGCTGAGCAATCCTACAGGAGAGCTCGAACATAGATCCTGGCTGTATATTCTCCAAGCCTCAGTGCTGTCCTCCCAAATTTTCAGTGGGTTTTAGTAAATGTACTCTCTGCTAAAAAAAAAAAAAAAAGGAACAAACTATGAAATTAATGCAAAACTCTTAAACAGTTAAATACTAGGGCAGCCGAGTGGTGTGTTGGTTAACAGCTGGCATGGGACGCCAGCTCTGAGCAGCAGGGCCCTGGTTCGGATCCCACATGAGGGCCAGTGACACTGCCCTCTACAGCTAAGATGGTGAACAACAGCTCAATCTGGAGCTGGGCTGCCGTGAGTTGCCGGCGATGGCATAGGCTGCAGCCCCTGCTGCAGTGGGCTGCCAAAAGCTACCGTGTGTGGCCGGCAGCCAGCGTGAGCGTCTGGCAGCCAGTGTGAGCTGCCAAGAGCCACCGTGAGCGGCCATCCAGAGGCCAGTGACTGATCTGCCTTAACCGGGAAGAGCGCAGTGATAATACCAACATGGGCCAGTGAAGCGATGTCCTCCACAACTAGACTGACAAACAAAAGGACAGCAACTTGTCTGTTCCCCTTCCCCCGACCCCCCAGCGCTGTTCCCCTCCCTCAATTCCCCAATAAAATTTAAAAAAAAAATACTACTCTGCTATAACCAAAAACACGAGAAGTTTCCACCAAAGTATTTGTCAAGGTAGAAAAGAAATCCTCCCAAAGGCTCCCTTCAGTCACCTCACCAGGGACCATCTCAGTTACTAAATTATTCAACTTTCAGGAACTCCTCTGAAAAGCAAAGTTAACCAGGAGCTAATGTAACATAACAAAAGCCAAGAAAAGTTTTTCTCCACAATGAAACAGACATCTAAAATGACAGAATAATTTCAATATAGCAGACAACATAGAGTAGGAATACATGCAAATCTTCCTAGAGAGTGAAGCATTTCAGAGGGGAGCCCTGTTATTAGCCCATCTTATAGATCTACCTGCAGACTACTCTCAAAGTATTTTAGTTGCATTTTAGTCTCACATTGCATGGTGTTCAAAGAACGCCATTGCATAGGAAGGTGAAATCAAGTCTCTGCAAGCACTTGAGTGTATTCGGAGAAAAGTTCTCTGCCTACACCTACCTTGCCCAATTAATCAACAGAAAGAACTAAAAATCTGTACTACTACTTGATTGTTTTCTTTCTATAATTTTAAATGAAATTGTCCCTAAAATAAGATAATTAGGGGTTTTGACTTCATGTTGACACAGCCTATCAATACCAAGTTTTCAAGGAGTATTAAAATAATTTCTGGAGTGAATAAAAACAGTTTTCAAATATTTCTTTTTAAAAATAAAATGCTTTTAAAAACATTTAAGTCAAAGCCTTACCCTGAAAAGGCATCTGGAGAACGTTAGTCTGTTATTACTCTCTGCTACTATCAACAGTTATTTTAGAAAATCTTGCACCAAACTATATTGGAATAGAATCATATCAATAAATTCAAAAACACTTGGCACACAGTCCAGGGTGATCTGCTTTTTGATAAAAGTAATAGAGTAGAATTCATTATTGTAGCTCTCCCACTTAGTACAAACACCATAAAACACGACACACAGAAAAAATAAACAAGTGTGTGGCTGTCAGCAGAGCCAAGACAAATCTGGAAACTAAAGAACATCAGCTCTCTTGGCAATGGGGAGTAGTTTCATATTCTCGTTGGAAATCTGAGGGAACTAGAGACCCTGTCATATTCCGAAGATAGAATCAGTAGATGGTTGGACATCTCTAAGCAAATTCTAAACCAAGAGCAGATGCAAAGAGAATACTGACTTGGGATACTGAAGCCCCCGGGCCTGTAAGAGCAGGCTTCCTCAAGGCTCCTTCAGGGGCAGCATGCACTGTACACCCTGAGAACTTCCATTTCACCCCAGCATTACACATCAAAGTTCATCTTAAGAATGCACAGGTTACAACACTACATCTAAAAATATGTTACAGTCAAGGCTCAACAGTATTAACAAATTTAAATCCTCATCAACAATGATTTCAAAACCATGTCAGTAAATTTAACTGTTTACTTTGTAATGGAAAATTCACAATAAAAAAATCAAATGTGTTTATCACAGCCAGAATGTTCTTCACTAGGACTTACCTGTTACGCCCAGAGTCTCGGAAGCCTTTGGCAAACGGATTCCTATCTATCTTCAGGCGAGTAATCTGTGGAGTAGGAAAAAAAAAAAATCACATCACATTTTACTATAAATGCCAAGTAAGGTTATTAAAAACAGAAATGATGGAAGAACTACAACTAATTCCAAAATTAAGTGTCAAAGGGTTCTACTGTGTTCCTCTCTCGTTTCCAGATAATTTATTATCTTAGCAGCAAAGCTAGAAGAAAATTTCAAATATCATCTAGGCATTCATATGCTATGAAAAAGACATTCCTCCACCCCTACTTAAACTCAGTAAATAAAGTTTGTTTTGCTTTTAATATCCCTAGAGGAGATTCTGAATAGTCTGTTGATAACTTGCTCTTTGTTTGACAATATCTCTGAACTAAAGTTCTTCCCTTTAACTCTGTGACATGGTTTAATACTGCTTCTCTTGTAATAGTGGTGATGGGAAACAGCTAATATCCAACCTCTATTTAACAGTCATTTATATCCTTGAATGTTGTTAAGCTCTTATATATCCTTCTCTTCTTCAGAATTAGGTAACATACATTCCTTTAACTTTTCTGCCTCTGCATTTTTATTTATCTCTCCTTGAACCATCTTTATGGCTCTCATCCAGGAGTTTTACTTTCTTCTTTTATCTGTAGAGTCCTGCCCTCACCAGAGCACTACAATAATGTCTAACCAGAGGTAACAACTACTCGAAAGTTCTAATGGGATTAAATCTTATACATGTAGTAGAAATAAATGATGTTTTAGTTTTAACTACAGTTCTAATTTCTTGACTCATAACTAGCTTTTTGCCCACTAAGACCCCAAGATTTGGGGGAAATATTTTTATAAATGGTTTAGTCATCGCCATTAAAAACAATTGTTTTAGTTACATCATCTTGAAATTAACACTAACAAACAATATCCCATCTATTTCTCACCAGATCTTTTAATTTTTGTATGAGAGAGGGAGAGAGAGAGCGAGGGAGAGAGAGAGAGGGGGAGAGAGGGAGAGGGAGGAAAATGATGAATTGGGTTTGTTTAAAAGGTACTAAATGACTTCTCTTTTCTCCTCATGCATTATATTTTTCCTAAAAAATATATGTTTTTTTTTTCTGCACCCAACATATTTTAAGAACATCTTCCTAATTACAGCCAGTCCTTCTAAAGATTAATTTCCTGTTGCTTCTTAAACGCCTGTACAAAAGCGTGACAATGTGAGTGTGACAGGACAAGACAGCTTCAGCTGTGGGCCCAGCGTTTCCACACAGAGCGGGGTGAATGAGCCTGTCCACCCTGAGGGAGCACATGGGAAGGGACCCACATCTCCGAAGAAGCTTGAAAACAACAGAAACCACAACTGAGAGATTATAAAGCCTTACAATTTTAACTGAGATGTATATAAATTTAAAGATAAGTGGAGACCTAAAATAATTCTGCTGACCACCGAACTTTTTTTAAAAATGTACCACCAACCACACCAGCCTCAACTACATCCCTATTTCTTATGAAAACTAGCCAGATTTGAATGGATTAAATAATTGCCTAAATTCAATTCTCCACCTTCTTGACACAACCTTAAAGAAATATATATGCTTACCTACACGGAAAAGAAATAGTTCACTTATCAAATTATTTCTAATTTTATGAAAGGATTACTCCACAACTGCTGATCTCTCAGACTATAAGCATATGCATTACCCTCTATGACAATTAAAGCATCTCTTGATACAAACAGCCCTTATTGTATATATCCCCAAATGACTATAAAGGATAAATGCTTCTGAACTATTTCTCATAATACATGGACTGTAGTTTTAAAATAAAGTGAGCTACCAAAGCCCATACTCTCTGATACAACTCACTTTTCATATTCTACGTGTATATTTCCTAGGCAATACACATGCTTTCTAATTCTAATTATGACATCATGATTCAGTATCTCAAAATAGAAAGTAAACCTACACTGCCAGTCATAAGACACATTCTTGTCTAAAGAAATCCTCACTAGAGTAGCCTTACTTGGGGAATCATGGATAAAGAATTGTTATTACAATACATATACCTTGGACATCATACATGGCAAATGCATTATGACAATTCATAATGTTTAGATACAGTGAAAAGGATAGCTTACTAGTTACATCTGAAAAGTCTAGAAAGATACCAGTTCCGAGAAGAATACCTGCTGGTTCTGATAGGCGGTGACAGTCGTGAAGACAGTTTCTGGAAAAGAGAATGCCTTCACTCCCTCCCCAGATGGCACAGGCTTGATGGGAGAAAGATCATCTCCACAATCTTTTCGGATGACATGAACGCGCGGTTGGTATTTGTGCATAGAATGAAGAATGATCTATGTCAAGGAAAGAAAAGTGAAACTTATGAGGAACGTCTGCCCAATCTCAACACCATGACTAAATATTTAATATGTAAAATGAATCCCAGCTGAAAATGAAAAATTCAGTTTAATAAAGTGTATCAAAATTGGAGAGAGAAGGCTAGGAAATTACTTGTAAGATGCACATAAAAATACAAGAAGAAAAAGAAACTCATTATTTTGGTGGAACAC
This sequence comes from Hipposideros armiger, assembly GCF_001890085.2. Classification (NCBI taxonomy): domain Eukaryota; kingdom Metazoa; phylum Chordata; class Mammalia; order Chiroptera; family Hipposideridae; genus Hipposideros; species Hipposideros armiger. The sequence goes on from NW_017731530.1 coordinate 1,730,604, forward strand.
TGTGTACAACCATGTGAACTTAACATCAAATTTTCTATATCTGAAAATACAAAAATAAATTCATAACCATTTTATTTATAATGACCCGAATGGAATACAGAGTCTAAACCAATAAAACTAAAAGTGAGATTGAAATGATTATTTAAATTCCACTACACCCATCCCCTAAAAAGTAAGTACTTGCACACCAAGGTTTTCTTCAGAGAACATTCTTCCTCTGTTAATAACTGCAACAGGTCTATTCAAGGTCAAAGGGAATTTTAAGGATACCCCAGGATCCGCCTCACGAAGTCTCTGATTTGCCTGGAGACTGTAGTGTCCATGCCTCCATCTCAACATGCCTTCCAAAACGCAGATGCCTGGGATGGAAAAGCTGGCATGCTCAGGCTTTGCGAGGGGAAATCTGATAATATGGTTAAACTATCTTCTACCCAATGATTGCACTTCTGATAATTTATTCTAAGGAATATTCCAAATCCAGAAAAGTATTTCATGTACAAAGATGTGCAGCATACCATTCCTAACTGGAAAAACTATAAACCACTTACATGAGTAGACTAGTTAGGTAAATGAAAGTCTACACAATAGGATACAATAGGATAAAGTATTATTCATCCATTACTAATACTGTTTAGAACATTTTTAACTACGTGATGGAATGCTTTTTAAATCTTGCATGATAAAACAGGATCAAAGTTGTTTGTAAACTTACCACAACTACATAAAAATAGTAAAAAGGGCCCATACAAAGATATGAACAGTGATCATCTCTGGATGACGGAATTGTTGGTGAACTTTTTCTTCCTCTTTATGCTTTATACTTTCAAGGTTGAGGAGCCAGGGTAAAGAAACAACCTCTGCCAATGGGATTTTCTATTTGCTGCTAGTAGTGTGTATTCAAGTATTCATTAGTGAGCTTAGTTAACAAGCCTCAATCTTTCCTGAGCTATACGATTTGAATTCAGGCTTTGAAGTGTTAGCAGTTTGGAGGGAAAATGCTTAAATAAAAGTCTTGGAAAAAAACAGTGGTTGATGTGCCTCATGTTATTCAGGATGCAGGCAGTTTAATAAGCCATACTCACAATCTTTGGTCAGCCCAAACACAAACAGCCCTCTATCTGTAGAGTGTATTGCTGCCACAAGTGAATGTCTTTACCCTCTGGTAATAATCAGCACAGTGGCTAGTTTTGTTTTGTTTTGTATTTTTACCCTAAAATTTCCTTTCTATCAGTAGAGAAAATGCCTGGATAGCAGATCTAGTGATGGTGCCCACCAGACATGCTTGAGAGGGAGGCGGCATAAGTATGAGGCGAGGAGAACAGGGGTCAATAGCCCTCATCACCTGGGGACACACACACAAAACTGCAACCTCTGAAAAAGTCTCTTTCCAGGACTGAAAAAGGACAGAATTTCAGTAACCCATGAGTGGTTCACAAAACCAATTTAAAGGGTTGCTACCAGAAATTTTTTAAATAAGTAAAATTATAAAATAAAGTACAAAATAGTGTGCTGCTTGTAGTAAGGATAAGTATTATCCTACAAAACATTGTTTTGTCTGTGTGTGCACATGTGCACCAGGTTATAATGTAAAATATGTCTGGTTGTGAGAGTCAGGTAAAACATGTGAAAAACACAGAAGCAAGATATAATTCTAAGGAGTCCAATGATCAGCAAATTCCAGAACAGTAAGAAAAACTGGAGAAAACTACTTCACGTTAAACAAACAGCAAGTGCATAGCTAATTTCAGAAGACTAGAATGAACTGACTTGAAACGAAGGAAACAAAAACTGATTTGGGTTTCTGTTTACTAGTCAGTGAAAAGGAGTTTCTTTTGTGCTCTCAAGTAGATTTCTCCATACAGCTATGCACATTTTAATTTTATTTATTTGTTTATATCCTTACCGCATTTCCAGAATGATGTAAGGTGAAGTGTATTGGGGTAGAGTACAGAAATCGCTGATGTATACCGATGTTTGCACATTAAAAGACAACTGCCAGTAGTAATCTGAAGATTATTCAAGTAAAATAATATTTCAGTATCATCTACAGGAATTTTGTATATTCCTGGAAATTGTTAGGGAATGCTAAACAAGCCTTCTTTATAACATAGCATAATTTCCTTTTTAATGAACTATCAAACTTGTAATGACAAGTGATCAATAATATTTTAATTAATAGAACAAACTGAACAAGGAGAACCACTGGCCTTATGAACAAGAAGACCATATGATAGTGCCCATCACTGAAACTCAACTAATCCTATGATGTGCATATTTCATGCTCTCTATTCTGTTTAAATGGGAGGATTTTTTTCTTTTTGCCATTACCTAGTAGCACAGATGTTGCATGGGCCTATGTCCATAAATAAAGAGCATAGGTTTGCAGGTTAATACACCTGTTTTTTTTTTTGAGACACTAGGTTTGAGTCAAAAGAAGCATATAACTTACTTCCGATCTGATGAGCCTAAAAATGACTGAAATTTGACAGACATACCAGCTGTGCCCTATAAAACAACTCAATAGGAAAACACTACCTGCTGATTCTGGAAATTTTCTAGATGACCTACATGGCAAAGGACCAAGGAGGAGCAGAGCATAAAAAATTGGCTCCCCGCATTTTCATTGATACCAAGTACCAAGTACTGACACACACGGGAGGGATCAAGGCAGTCACAGCAGGTCCCAAGCTCTACAGCAAGGCAGCCTTGGTTTTGTTACAGGCGTGATGCTGTATATGAAGCACTCCTTACAAATACGTACTTTCAAGTTCATTAGCTCATTTGATTCACTCAAGGTTCTCTGGTTCCAATATAACCTAAGAGAAAGTCAAGCCTCAGAGAGCCAAAGGGACTTGCCCATGAACATGAATGTGCTGAACCTCTAAGCTGTTGTAAATTCTTTCCATCAGGGAGGTCTTGGCAATCTCCCATTGTAGTATCTTGCTTCCCCACCAGGTTCTCCAGCAGAAATGAGAAGGTGAGGACAAAGTTAGAGCTAGGGTGCCTCCATCTTCATGAATCCTCAGCAGGTGGGAAAGCAGACCCTTTCACAGGTCCCCTGGCTGTGGCTGCCTGGCCATGTTTCCTTCCAAAGCAACCCAGCACCGTGGGTATGAGTCCTGCTGAGGTTTGAGGAGCACCTGTTAAATGTCTTCTAATTCTTCAGGGACATGCTCATCTAAATGTTTCCCTCCAGAGAGCAAATTCCAGGTGAACAGGGAAACATGCATGTGATACAAAGGAAATAACCCCATAAGCATGCTAACCAGCTGCACATGGGCAGCCCAAGGACCAGTCCTGGTCTGTATAGAATCCAACATAGAGATGGTTAAGGATGGCTAAGGAGCAAGTAGGGATGGATTATAAAGTCTTCACAACATTCAGATTGGCTGTGGAGTGGTGGGACATTTCCACTCTATGGTCTTACCAATATTCCTCTCTAAACAATCCTTGGTATTTGGAAAGATGAAAAGTCACTTTGGGGTAACCACAGTGACACATAATCTCATATCTCATGCAGCTCAGTCACAACCCTGTGAGAATCTGATCCCTGCGATCACTCTGTGTTTAATAAAAGTCCCAGGTCTACATGGAGTTCTCAAGTCACTATATTGAATACGTACTTGTACATCTTTATCAAAGTAAAACTGGGAACTGAGAGGACACAAAAAGTAAGAAAGCAATTTAGAATGCAAGTTAGAAAAGTACTTCTCATGAGTCTACAACTTGATTAATTGAAGCTTAGCATCGCTTCCTTTACAACTGAGGGGTGGGGGGAGGGCTCAACATAAAAGGGCAAAGAAGTGAGTCGCTGTGAGGTCTCTGGTGAGCAATGAGACAACTGAATTAGAAAGTCCCACCATAAGCATTACCATAAAGGTCTTCCTAGGCCCTGAATCACATCAACAACAGAATAATAAAGATTCCTAGTCTCTAATCTAACCTCATTTGGAGTCATCAAACTAAGTAAATGAAGACAACAGACACTTGCTTCATGAAGCCTTCCCAGTCTTTCCTGGAAGGAATGATGTGGCATCCGTACTTCTCCGAGCTGACAGCGTGACCATCTGCGTGCATGTCTTCTCTCTCCCTCTAGGCTAGAAGATCACCGCAGGCAAAGACTGTGGCTTTTTATCTTTTACTACATTTTACAAATATGTTTGTAAAAATATGTTTTTTAAATAAATAAGAGAATTTTTCCTCCTACATTCTCCTCTAGTATCAACTGATCTAGATACATTTGCAAAAGCAATTTCCTTGCTTCCAAAATGTACAGATACATATCCTTCTCTCCCTGTTCCCTATACACATTAAGTACCTCCCTTTATTAAAGTATTACATCCTGCCACAACCTTAAAATAAATATTTCACTAGTAGATGACACACTTCTCTGGATTTTGCCTGTTTTCTGGCATGGTTTTTGTTCTTTCTAATAGTGAAATATAATAGTTATTTAGTTATAAACACCTGAATTTCAATTTGTATTTTATTCTTTTGTGTTTTAAATAACTGCTGTGTGATAATTAATTTTATGTTTCACCTTAGCTAGGCCGTAGTACCTATATATTTGATCAAACACCAGTCTGGATGTTGCTGTGAAGATATTTTTTTAGATAAAATTAACATTTAAATCAATAGACTTTGAGAAAAGCAGATTACCCTCCATAATGTGGGTAGGTCTTATCCAATGAGCTGAAAGGCTTCAGAAAAAATGACTAGGTCCGCGAGGAAGAGGAAATTCTGCCTCCAGACTGCCTTCAGACTTGAGCTACAACATCAACTCTTTCCTGAATTTCCCGCCTGCCAACCTTCCCTGCAGATTTCATACCTACCAGCCCCCCAATTGCATGAGCTAATTCCTCTTTCTATCGCTCTCTATCTCTCTCAATCTACGTGCGCGCGCGCGCGCGTACACACACACACACACACACACACACACGCACATCCTATTGATTCTGTTTCTCTAGAGAATACTGTTTTAAATAAAGTCTGGTGAAATCACAAAGTTAAAATCATGAGTGGATACATGACTAGATCTATACCTAGTATTATAGATGTTAGATAAATATAAATCCAGTAATTTTATCTGAAAAAAATGAGAATTTTAAAATGACTATATTAAATTATTAAAAAGAAGTTTTTACCTCATATATGACAGTATATCGGTTTTAGACCCAATTATCTCTTTAAAAGGTATATTCTCAAACTGTAGAACTCAGAAGAGTATATTTAAGCTTTTTAAAACAAGTAATACTTGATGCCATTTATTTTTAAGTTTTCTATTCTAAAAAAATAAAAGATCCCTCCTCAATAGACATGTTGGCAATATTTCACAGTCAGCTCCCTCAATGAGACAGAAGTAACTAGTGTTCTTTCATTGAAGTCAAATGAAAAATAATTGGAACAACTTGACTGTGTAAATAAAGAATAAAAAGAAGAGAAATGAAGTCAAGCACGAAAATATAGGGTATGAAGTTGGATTCAGAAATGAAATCTACTAAGCTACCTTTCTGATTCTGTTTTAAATTATAAAAGGCAACAAATAAACAAAAGCACTGGCAAAGTGAGATAAATGTGTCTTAAAATCTAGATGCTGCTTTTCTACCACAAGGAAATTTGTACTTGAATGTTTTCATTAAGGTCAATTGCTTAAGTTATTGTCTAGCAACTTGCAAATCATATCCTGTCATCACAGTATTACCAGTTTATGACACTTTGCATTTTGTTTTAAAAGTTCTACTTATAAATATGCTATTTTTCTGCCACCCCTTTGAGAAATGAACTAGTTGGCATTCATTTTATGTATGATGTAACTAGTCAAAAGGCATTTTAATCCTGCATCAATCAAAACTCTCAAGTAACAGAAACCTAATAGAAATGCTAGCTTTGAATGAAAATCATCATGTATCCAGAGTTACTTATTCATAATGTAGAAATATTGCCTAGGAACAATAATACTGTATAAAAATTAATAAGGTGTTAAAAATGACTATATTATCTGAATGGCTGACTTTGACTTACGTATCATGTTTCAGCAGTTTTAAGACTAAAATTAGTTATTATTGTAACCTATTTTGACATATTAGATGTCATTACAAAACAATTGGGAGATTGCAATTGGAATATTATTGAGAAACAATGAGCCTCAGCTGGAAAAAGAGCTGGATGCAGGCAGGAAACAGTAAGTCATTATTCCAGTTAACCCAACTCCCAAGTATGTACTCATATTCAAAGTATAATAATTAGCACCTCATGGAATTTCAAACAAAATTTTTGGCTAAAACGTCTGCCTGGGGTTCTTTCATTCCAATATAAATGCAGTATCTAGTTTTAATCTATCTATTAAATACTTCATAGGATACTCCAGCCACAGGCATAGTCTGATGCAAGTATCACCTTGATTTGACACAGCTTATGCACATGCTGATCAACCAGGACAGAAATATACGATCTTAGACAAATTCATTTCCTTCTGTCTGGCACAATACAGATATGGGTGCGCCATCCAATGGTGGCGAATTAGGAAGACCATCTACTCACATGGCCTTGGTCATCCAGTTCATTGTTGGTGAGCTTTAACTTGTCAAAGCTGATCACTTGTCTCATCCAAGTCTCCCCAGAGGCAGGCGAGTCTGGATGAATGTACACCCGGGGTGGCACAGGGGAGTCAGCATTTCCTGCCACCATCCATTTAGAGCTGTGGTAAACATACCTGAAAGGCAAGACAAGGCTCAGTACCTGGACTACTGCTTTTTTGTAATTTCCAACTCAGTAGAATCAGACAAAATGTGCACTTCTTTTTTAAGTCTAAAATACAACGATTTGCTCCTTTCATCCAATGCATATAAAACAAGATTTCAATGACTTTTTCTTGGCTCTCTGAGGCACTGGTGACCTACTGACCGCTCAGAGTAAGTGGTGTGTTAAGGTTTTAGTGAAAATACACATGCTATTGCCACCACAAATGCAAGTACCCTAATTCTTATGACTCACACTTATTCACGTTACACATTCTGTCTGTATTCTGATAGTTTCCATTTTTCATCTGGATAGTCAATGGACATGAAGAAACTATTAAATGGTCAAGCTCATCTTTAAGTAAATCTCAAAAATACTTGAGAGTCATATCTTAAAGTGCCCCATTTCCTTTAACACTTCCTATTTTAGGCTTATGTATAGTCTGATGGGATAAATAGGAGAAAGGCAAGGGGAAATTGCCAGAAGTTTCAGTAACTTTTATTTTCATAGGAAAAATGTTCTATCTATTATCATTTTGAGCTATTTTTTCTAATTCTATTACACTATAAATTAAGGATAAAGTATCCAGTTTAATTTTAAAAGTTTGTGTAATCATAAAATGTAGGCTTTTATCTCCTATATTTATCTTTCTTGACCGTTGTAAAAAAATTCTGTAAATAGTTTTTAAATGCCACTAATTAAAATATACATCAAACTTTAAAAATTATGGCATATCTAATTAATATTACTCTTCTAATTAAGAGACAAAACTTTCCGTTTATATATGTCAAATATGTTGACTCTATAAGAATAATACATTTATATAACAGTTTCAAGTAATAAAATCATACATTCAGATTTTTATTTTAGTGTTACTTTAAAATACACCAATTCAAAAACTAGAAACTAGTATATCAATGACTGACTTAGAAAAGAGTAGAAAATGAAATTACTGTATATAGTTAGGTGTTTTTCTTACATTTGTGTTTTAAAATATGGCATACAATTTAAAGGAACAACTTACAAATAGTCTCAGAGAATTCTACCTGTATAGTATGCAAATTTCTTTTTAAAATAGCATGAAACATTTTCATAACATCTCTGGTGAGACCTTAGTTTCAAATATGGTCACATACATCACTGTATTTGAGCTTAATATGCCTTCTATTCTTTAATTCCTTTCATTGGGAAAAATACATAATCACAAAATTAAGAATAACTTTTAAAAACTTCCCTTAATTGGTATAGAGCAATTTCAATAAATAAGTTCCTAAGTTCATAGGCTTTTGTGAGTATTAATTTTACATTTTAATAAATCACAACCATTTTAACTTGACCAAATACCACTCTTTGATAACAGACATTAAGCCAAAATATTTTTTTGTACTACCGCTGAAAAAGTTGCAAAATCAAGTATAAATCTTAGAAATGCAAGAAAAGAAAACTGCACTGTGGCTACAGTATTATTACCAAAATAAACAGAGTAATAAGCTCTATCATAACCTTGGAAAAGTGTGCATATTGAATAATTCAAAAATGTACACCCACTAACAGAGTAAATGCTATATATTACATATTCTTTGCGAAACATTCTAAATACAAATGCTAAAAGCCAATGTCTTGGGAAGCAATATAAGTGATAGCAAACTTGTGTTTTACAATTTGATCATTTAAATCTGTCATCTTAATATTAATACTTGAAATTGTTTTTGCTTTATGTGAAAGTAATAAGAATCAGTTAAGCAAAACAAATCATCCAAAATATATGGAAGAGATTTGGAGAAAGAAATAGGAGACAAACTTAGAAGATAAAGGAATAATTTCTAAGTTCATTAAGAATTACGTTATAGTCCTCAGTCCAAAATCCACATTAGAATATGGATTTTAAACCCATCATATTTAAAGAATAAACTTCAATGTCTTCTAGCTTCTGTCATGTAGTAGATAATTTTAGCAAAACTCCCTAATGAGTTATTGAATTAAAATAAGTAATACAACTTATACACAAAACACACGTAATAAAACTGTCCTTTTTATTACCCATTTTTTAGTGTTCCATATGTGCCTGTACTAATTAAATCTGTATACTTTGACACCATAAACTTGTTTCCAAAACCAACTCCCTAAATTTTAAAAAGTGATAAAAATCAAATCTGATTTCATTTAAAAACGTACTAAATGCTCTAGGAGTTTATAAAAACAAAAAAACAGAAACAAAGATGACCAAAATTTAGAGCAGCATTTTCTCGTCTTCCACTCAAAAATCTGCTTTTTTAAATGTTAGCATTTTTAACTCCTCAGGAAAATGAAAAGCGTCATCTTTAAAAATTGTTATTTGCTTACTTGCATAAGGAAAATAGCAAAGAAAGGCTGGTTTGGTACTAAAGAATGTAACTGAAGAATGTATATCTTTTCCAACTTTTCTTGATGTCTACATAAATTGTTCTCTTTCAAAATCCAAATATCACAGGTTGTTTTTTTAAAAATAAATTACTGTGTTAACTACCAAAAAACAATAAGGTAACAAATTCATTACCACTTTAAAGATGTCTAAATATCATAATGAATTATGAGATTTTGTTTTTCTAAATTGTAAAAATCCGTCAATAATTTTCTCAAGGTAAAGGGGGAAACCCTGCAAACGATTACAATTTTGGATGTAACCAGATAAAGGGAATTTATTTAAAGATAAAACAATCACAAAGAATATAAAACATTTCATTAAATATTATGTATATGTACAAGCTTTACTTAACATTCCTCTCAAGAATCTAATTGAAATGTGAATCAATATAAAAGACACATTTAGTTTAGGAAAACTAAACTATTAAAAGTTCTCTGTACTTAAAGACAGTTCTGTATCTATTAAAAGAAAAACAAAAATTAAGTTTCCACATTTACTGGAAGAGAAGGCATCCTCTGGGCTATTAGATCTGATGGGTGCTGGATTATGGATCTGGGAATTCTACAGGCTTTTAGAAACAAACATCATAGTCATCACAGATAAAAACAGTAAAATCCTAGTGTTTTCTTATCCTCCTGTACCCATCTGATCACTGTACCTGTATCTTTTGTTGTCCACTGGCACAATATCCATGGCAATGTAATATTGCTGGTGAGGATCTAATCCTGAGATCTTCACTCTCATTGCTGGAAACATGCGCCTATGTATAAAGGGAGGGCAGGAAAGAGGGTTTGGGTTTTGTTTTCGTTTGTGATTTACATACGGGAGAATGAATACGCAAAAAAACCTCTGGAATCTGTATTTTTCACACGGACAAATTTACAGCATTCACTTTGGTAATTTAATTCAAAGAATCAGAGCACAGGACATATCAAAACTGAGGCTGTTAAATGTAATTTGTTGTACCTTGTATTTGCGTCCTGTGTTTACTGAAATGTCAGTATAGCTAAGAGCGTAAGAATTTTGCACACTGAAGGAGTAAAGACACTTAAGAATTTTTTAAACAAAAATCAATAAGCATATTCACTTTAATAATACAAATAATTAAAAAGTCCCAAATAGTAGAAATAGAAAATTTGAATTTCTAAAAGTGATAAAATATATTATAATGTGAAATTTTAAAAGGGTTATAAAAAACCACAAGGAGCCAATGTGCCATGCTATAACCAAACAATATGTTCTTTATTGAGACAGGACTTCCTGTCTGCAGTATGGTAAAGGTGAAGTGCAAAAGTTGCTCTAAATTTGAAAGGTATAGTAAAACTTCTTTATTGAAAGCAGAAACTAAACACAATGTATATTTACCAAATCATTCCTTCCCCCACTATAACCTGAAAAATACTTTCTTATTTAACCACACTTACTCAAAACACTGCTAATTAAGACAAATGAAAATGTGAATTTCTCTTGACTCCCAACAGATGCATATCAAAGGAGATGTTAAACTAAATGCAACTATCTTTTTAAAAGGGCACATAGCAAGGAATACAACAGCAAATTATTGTATATAAACAAACAAATAGAACAGTTCTTTCTCTTTTTTAAAAAACTTCCATCTAATGATTTATGTCTAGGACCCTTCCAGTTAATCTGATTTTTGCTAATTTAACCTTATAACACGAATTTTAGTACTGTTATTTACCAATTTTTTTCTATAACAATAATGCCATTAAAGACCATTTGTACAAAAAACGTCCATTATTCCTAACTAGGCATGAGAACAGTTTAATACGCTGGCTGTTTTAGTGTTATTTCAGTGCACCTGTAAGATAAAGAGTAAAGGTCTTTAACTACATCCTTTATAAGACAACTGTTGCTTTGTGTTGTTGAAGACTGAATTTGGATCATTAATAATAGCTCTGTGAAAATGCAGAAGGCAGCATATGGATTCAATAAAATATGTTTTTGTAATTTCTAATAAGTTTGGATACTTTTATGCTATCCAGGTTTTTGCCATGTGTACTCCCTGAAAGAGTTGTGTGTGCTTTTCAAGTTCCTTTTAAGGAAGATATCATTCATAGATTTCACTGCACTAAATGAACTGAAAACTTTAAAATGCAAATATTTCTGTGCCTTCCTCAAATTAATATGATCTGGCCAAAAAAAAACGTTTATTTTACTAACTGATGGATGTGCAAATTTTACACTTTCAAAAAACGGTTATAACTTCTTACAAAATTTTTTAGTATTCTTCAGCAAATTTGGATTTCACGTAGGAAAATAACGTTAGCTGTGGATCTACAAACAGAATGGTTTTTAAAAATCAGGGTAACCTCTTTTGCAGGGATTAAGCATGTACTACCGAGAAGTCCAATAATTTTTCATCTTAGTCTAATATCAAAATAGCACAACACATCACGTTTTCACATTGCAAGGATAACTTTTGATAAAGAACCAATCTAGGTATTTCGAATATGAAAAAGCAAATCATAAATAGTTTGCTAAAGAGTGAACTGCGTTTTTAAATGGGAGTGGATTTGTTCCATAATACCAGAAACAATAACTAGGGCCTAAATAAATGCCAGGACAGACGTAAATATGACCACGAATCTGCAAGTACCCTGCACGCGGAGTATCAATCGCAATGGCTACCTCCTTGGCTGCGACAGTGATTTTTCTTCCGCCCATCCTACAAGAGAGCGGCGGGGCTTGTGCCCCTCACTGATTGCACTGCGGGGTAGGAAGCGAAGCCACTTTCAAAAGTGACCCATTACCCAGGGCCTTGAGCTGTCTGTGTGAAAATGCTAACCAGAGACCCCACCGCGCTACAGGCCCTTCTGCCCAACCCATGCAAGGGGTACGGTGAGGCCAGGGCTGGGGGCCATTCGTGCCAGTTCGCCCTTTACCTGCCCGCCTTGGTGATGATCATCTCTGTGCCGATCTCGTGAAAGCGCTTCCAGAGCTCAGCTCCCTGTAGATCCACCCGCGGGGCCTGCGGCGAGGGCAGCGGGGTCCCGGGCCTGGCCAGGGCGGGCGCTGGGGAACCCTTCGGGGAGCCTCCCGGAGACGCCAGTGGGGAAGCGCCCTGCAGAAAGCCGTCTTCACAGCCGCCTGGGCAGCAAAGGGTAGAGAAGGGTAATGGGTGAGGGTTCAAGAGGGGAATCTTGATGGGGAGATGGACCCGAGGAGGGTGGATGGGGAAGAGGAAAGGACCAGGAGAAAAGGGGAAGCTTTCCTGCCAACGGGTCCTACTAACAAACAGGTCTAGGGTTAGACACCCGCACTGCCCGTCTAAGGGACGCTCAACCCTCAGGTCCGAAGACCTAGAGAGGCGTGCGGGCCGTGTCCACCCCGTACTCCCCGCTTTCGCCGGGTCAAGGCCCCAAAATACGTTTCGCGGAGCCGCTCAGGTCCCGGATGTGTGCCCCAGGGCAGACCCCGACACACCCCGCGCCCCCGGAGAGCACAGCAGAAGTGCCTAGTGCCCGGCCCCTGGTCCCAGGCACCAGGGCCTCCCTTCGCAATAGGCGACCGAAGCGCCTGACTTTGGGCTGGGCCGGAGGCACCCTCCAGAAAGGTTTCAGACTCCGCTCCCGCGAAACTCCCCGGCCGCCCTTAGCCAAGCAGCGAAGGGCAGAGAAAAGCGCGAAAAGCAAGCACACGGTCGCTGTCCGTCTTAGCAGCGGGAATCAATATGGGAACGAAAGGGAACGGTTCAGCTACCCCTCGGGAAACCACGTTTGCAAATACGCCGCCCTCTTCCTGGTTTGCCCAAATGGTTTAGGGCATTCGTTCCGGTTGGGGCGGGGGCGGGTTGTGCCGTCGCTCCCTCCACCTCCACGCTTTTAAAAGCTAGGAAAGAAAAAAAGAGCACCCAAAAAGGCTGGACCCCCAAGGGAGGCAGATGCGGAAAGCACAGCTCTGCACGGCCGCACGAAGCAAACGGCAGCGGCTGAGAGCGCGGATCGCCGACTGGGCGGCGGCAGCCTGAAATGCGAGGCTGGAAGCTGCGTTTTAACTGTCTGGAGGGTGACACGAGTTGCGCGGCGAGAGCAACCAGGGCAGCGGCGAGCTTTGCGCCCTGACACCCACGGCCAATGCGCTAGCGGTTGAGTTGCCTCGGGCGCGTCGCGCACGGCGACAACTCGTGGAAGTTCAGGTTCCCCCACGGCCGTGCTGGCTGGCAGGACCTGGGAGGGGACGCGCCGCAAAGAAGTTGGGCGGCAAGGGGCCGACTCACCCGCAGCTCCGCGGGAGCCGCAGCTCAGCTCCAGATCTGCACAGCCCCGGGCGGGCCCGGATGCCGCCCCAGCCGGCGGCGGGAGCGCAGCGCCTTCGTCTCCCTCAGGGGAGCCCTTTTCGCCGCCGCGGCTGCAGCCTCCGTCATCTACAGCCCCGGCCGCCTCTTCGGCGTCCAGCTTCCGCCGCTTCTTCTGAAGCTGTTGCTGCTTTTCGGCGCCGATCAGCGCCTCCACGGAGAAGGCGTGCGCCTTAAGGCTTAGCATGCTGCACGGCGAGCCCCTCCGCTTCTCGGCCATCCCCGCCGCCCGGCGCCCGCCCGCCCCTCGCTCATATACACTCACGCGGCACACGCGCACACTCGCTCTCCTTCCTCCACCAAAATTTGAACGACTCTTGGGGCTTCCCGCAGGCCGAGATCTGCCCCCTTCCTCGCCGCGGGCAAAAACAAATTTGGCGTTTCCTCTTTCTCGCTTGTGTTAGGATCCGAGGAACCAGCGACGCGCCCGCCAAGTTTCCTTTCCTCGGTCTCTCCCGCGCTCTCTCACTGATGCACTCCTTCGCTCCCACCCCTTCCACCTCTTCCTGCTGTTCCAAGATCTGCCTCGACTGATGCGCCAGAAAGGACTAACATGGGTAAAAAACACTCTGCGGACACAAATTAGGGATTGTAATTGAAATTTGTTGCCTTGATCTGTCAGCACTTCCAGTCAGGAGAGCGGTGGGAAGAACTTGCTCATTAGTGTCAATAAAGCGGCGGGGGTGGAGTCCGTGTCCCCGTCAATCACTAAGAAGGCTGGCCAATCAGGAGGCGCCGACTCCGTGCAGCCCGCGCCCACTTCCTTACAAGGTCGCAAAAAACCTAGAGTGAAAAGCGCCGCCGTCTGGCTTGGACGTGCCAACCCTAGCAGCAGAACCGCGTCAGTCTTGCTTCCAGCAGTCCAGCCCAGCCCATCTCCAGCTTTCCTCATCAGAAACTGGAACCGCTGAGGCTTCTGACTTTAAACCGAGATGATCACCAAGTTAGAATATTAAGAATCTTAAAAACCTTTAACTCCCGTCCCACTCCCTATCATTTAATATTGCTACAACTCAGAACATTTTGAGTGGGAGAATTCACATCCACCGGGCCTATCTTTTCTCATTCAAATATTCCTGCGCTCACTCTGTGCCAGGCATGACAATAGGCTTGCTTATTTGTTTGTTTATATTTTACTTGGTGGATTTTTCTTGGGAAGGGAATGAGAATTCAAGATATACTTAAATCCTTTGTATTTAGGAGAACAAAATAAGCTCAGTCCCTCATATGAACTATTGTAGTTAGTAAAAGTATGCCCTTTCTTGGCGCTTCCCTTTTCTTTAGAAGCATTAAGTTAATTCAAAACGTAGGTCGTGGGACTTTAATTCTGTATGTCTGTAATAATAAGGACTTAATTTTAAAACCCCTAAAGACTTCGCAAAGTGAAATAAGTTTTAAGATGCAATAAAATTTCCCATTTCTGGGTTTTGAAAGATCTGTAATTTAACCTAACTTCATATTTGTCCTGCTCTGGACAGTTTGTAACATCTTTTTTTTTCCCCCTCGGGCTTTTAAAGGGCCAACTTGTTTTTTTTAAACAATTTTTTTTAAAGAACAACGATTTTTTAAACAAATAATGCTGAACGTATATACAGTTTGTAATTTCAACTCGCCTTTTTGTCAGGATTAACAAAAAACGAGTTTGGTGTAAATAGAGCAAATCTCTTGTGGAGTAAAACTCATGATGCACATTACTCTTAAATCTCTGGTATAAAATAGACGACGAATTATTTTTCTTCTCCCTCGCTCAATTCAACCTCCACAACTGTTGGCTGCCCTATTATCTCTAACCTCTCTCTAAGCTTTCAGTAGAGCGATTCAGGGAGTAGCTTCGCCACTGCTAACATTTTACCAAAGCTCCGGGTTCCTCCAAGGCAACCTTAAGTGTGGGAACCTGAGCCGGCAGTGCCCAGAGCCATCACGCGCTCGCCGCCGGGTGGGGTCCGACAGCCTCAGGGTCAAAAACAACTCCGTAACAGCCTTGCAGAAGAGGCCCTTTTAAAAGCTTGAGAAACGGATTCAACAGGGAGGAGTTGTTTTGCATTTGTTTAACAAAAAAATAAAAAGGCTTTGCAAACTTTCTGGAGCTGTTGGTACACCGCAGGCCTCCTAGCTCCGTGGCGCCCGAGGCCAGTAGTATAGCCTAAAAAGTAAGCGCAAACTGGATTTCTGAAGCCGAAGCCTAGCCGAGGGCGGGCGCGGGCCTAAGAGAGCGAAAAGGACTGGAGGGCTAGGATGGGGCGGGCGGGGGACCGGCGCAGATGTTGCAGGAGAATGCGACCGGAGCGCTGCGAGGCTAGGGCGTCTGAAGTCCACATCAGCAGCCTCCGTGGACGCAGGGCCCCGCTCTAGGTCCAGGCTCTCGGTGATCCGAAGCCGGAGCCACCTATGGCTCCTCCAAGCCGACCTTGAGGCCTCGGAAACTTGGAGGCACTGAGGCCCAGGGATTGAGTCGCCGGGGTCCTCAGGCCTACTCGGGACCCTGCGGCAGAGGAAGGAGGAGCGGCTTGTCCGCTGCAGCCCGAGTCCGCCAGGGACTAACGCGGTTTCCAGAAGCGAAGCCTGCCTTGTGGACGGGTTCTTGTCCATTTGTACTCCCTGCTGCTCAACTGATTTAGAATGGACTACTGGAGCCTGCAGGACGCTCTCAGGATCACACAGCCCCAAAGCCTCCTTTATGCCTCCACCACTTCTTTACCCGGGGCAGCAAGGGGCGCAGACCCGGAAACGCGCGGACGCCCGAGGACTTGCGTCCATATAGACTACAAGCTGGAAAATCGGGCTTCACAGACACGATGTCAGATAGAACGTGTCCCTTAGAAATAATCCGGGTGTACAGTGGGCGCTGAGGGGCGGCACGAAGGCGCTGTTCCCCTCAGTCAAGGTCCAGGCTGGACTTTGGGAACCAGAGCGATGGAATTGAACCGCTGCTCGCCGCCTCAGGCTGGCGTTGAATTGGGCTCAGGCTCCGGGACCAGCGGGACCAGCTGCCCTCGACCCCGCGAAGAAGCGGGTCACAGACCTCACCGCACCCCGACCGTCGCTACTGAAAAGGGGGGAGCCGAACCTCTCCCGAGCGCGGGAGGGAAGAAAGGCCAGAGTTGGCAGGCAGGTGGAGTCTCTGCCTTTGGAGAGGTGGCAAACAAGTTTTCTCAAAAACGTGGCACGTGCGTGCAGGGGCTGAGCCAGGGTCTTGCACTTTGGCAGTCAAGAGAGCAAAGCAAGCAGGACAGGGCGCGAATTGGCAGGAGAAAAGCTCGGAGCGCGCGCGCGTGCACGTGTCTGTATGTACATGTGTATGTGTGGATGCGCGTGTGTGCACCTGCGCGCATGTAAACGTGGGTGGGGGTGTTGTACTGGACAGCGTGTGCTTCCGGTCACTTGAGAGAAAAGGTCTTTTCCCAGTATGAGCTACGTTAAAGAAACGATTAAAACGGAATTATTAAACTGTCAGGCCTCTGGCAAGACTAGCCGAGCTCCATTTCAAATAAAAGTCGCTCAGGGAAGAACATTATCAGAGTGGGTTTGTCTCAGGGACGGGGGTTGGGGGTGAAGGCTGAAGAGCCTTGCGTGTCCTGGTCTGGGAGAATGGTACTGAATGGAATTCGTGTCCAGCCAGATAGCAAATCTAACTGGGGCAGAGTGGGAGGGGGGCGAGTTTTTAAAAAGCATATCCGGTTCCTCTTATTTTTCTTGGTGCAGTTTTAAATTGGACAGTTTTGAAAGATTCTTTTATAAAGTGCATTCTCTGTCAGCTCCCGCTGTGCTTTCTAGCCTACAGACTATTTACACTGTATACATACATACGTTTAGAGGGAACTTGCTATTCCATCTTACTTGACATAAGCTATTTGTATTTTATTTAGAAGCAATTGTTTATTTCTAAATTTAAACATCATATGCGTCAGGATTTTATTCTCTAGAGAGACTTTTTGTCTTTTATATTTGACAATCTCTGTAAGAGTGTCTAGCCCTTACGTTTGATTTCACAGACTGAGGACCTGACACAAGGAGGTAAGCCCTAGCATAGGGGAGTCTCTCTGTTCTTGGCCCATGAACTCGAGGCACATCGGGTTATCACAGAATTCCCACACAGGCATGATCGGGGACTTCCTTCTCACGCATAAAAAAGACGTTTATTATTAGCTTAATAATTAGCCCGGTGAGAAATACAGAAATAGAAGGGAGAGTAGGGGTGAGCAAGGACCCAATCCAAGCACTAAGAGGGGTACTTACTTATTTGGCAGTGTTACTTTGCAATTTAATCTGGGAAAGAGCCTATCCTAATTCGGGTCAGTGGACTTCCGAAGCCGCCCTGAGTCACAGGGCACCCGCCGGCTGGTGCTCCTTCTCTCCCCACTTCTGCTACCCTTTCTCACTCTCTTTCTTGCACATAACCCTTCTCGCTTCTCCCTCTGATCTGGGTTAATAAAAATAATATAACCTGTATAAATTTACAAAGGCTATGGGAGTAAATAGGGAGGCCAAGGGATGGACGGCTGCGCTTTCGCGGGCCTCCTCCCTGCCAGATTTCAGGCTGCAGCTGCAAACACAGGCCCGTGGAGAAAGCTATCCAGAATCTCAGTTCCTCTCTGCTCACTTTTGCTGCGGATTTGCACGCACAGAGAGCACCTCCCCAACGTGCTGGCGACTGTTTACTCTCCTTCTCTTCGAACGCCCAGTCTCTTCCTGATTCCTATCAGCAGCGACCAAGTCCTGCTACAAAAGAACTCTCGCGGCCCACGGTTGAGCCCTTCACGGTTCCCAAGAGCCCCAACTCAGTTCCGGTCTGGAAAGATTCTCTAATAGTGTTGGTTTTTCAATTAATGTTCATTTCTTACTGGGGCTTAGGGAAGGTGCGAGGTTTGGGGAGAGCCAAAGGAGAGTGTACTCTAAGGGTAAGCTTCCCTTCGTATCTCTTTTCCTCCCACCTTCCAAGTTCTCCAGGTTGGGGAAGAGAAAGGAAGGGAGAAAAGGGATCTTTGATCTAGTGGAGCAGCAGTGAAGTAAAGAACCAGGGATGTTTCCAGAAGAAAACTCACTCAGCTGAGCGAATGAGCTTCCCCACTCGTCCAATTTCCAGCAGTATTTGCTCTGCCTCCAGACAATACTACCATTATTTTTCACCCTGTGCGTGAAAACCCACCGCCTTCACTTTCTCATTCATTGACCCATACTCCTCCCACACCCCTACAGTTAGGAGTTAATAACCAAAATGTCCAAGGAGGCAACACTTGTCTCAATCACTAATACCTGACCCAACTATAAGATGTCTTAAAGGACATAATGAAATTAACACCAGATGTAAAAGAATACCCAAAGATGAGTAGGTGGACATTGCTGATAATAATATTGCAACAGGTAGATTTGAACATAACTCAAACTGAGACAATGAATCGGGAAATTAAATAATATTCTCCAAACAGTTAATGAGCATTTTAAAAGTTTATGCTACATAATATGATGTTTAAAATATGCAGCTTCATATTCTTTGAATTAAATATTTAATGCCATTTTCCCCTATAAACAAATGTTATCTTGAGTCTGCAGGTTTAATGAAATGAATTGAAAATAGAACTAAGTGCCCTATTTAGACTCCGTTTAAGAATCACTAGGTATGGTGTTTAGGTTTTTATAAAAATCATTACACCCTCTAATTGGCTGTAAATTGGGACTTGTTCTCGTATTTCACATCTGTAGATACCAACAGTTCTTAAACAGTGGAAATTCTGTGCACATTTATATAATCTGCTGAAAGTATAAACAATGAAGAATGTGGCTGGAATTTATTCATATTTTTGTACTGACAGATGAGGCATTTCAGTTTCAACTGAATGAAAGGACTTTTAACAGATTAATTTAAAGCTAGCACTGGAACTGCACAAAAAGAAGTGAGCTATTGAAAAATAGTATTAGCATTGGGAATGAACTCTGAATTTAAACGTGGGCAAAAAAAGTTGACAACAAACTATGACTTTTCTATATGACATTTGGTTTTGTTTTGTTTTCACTTTTGTGAAAACTCTCCCATCCTTTAAGAAGTGTATCATAAACAATTAAGATACTAGATTAAAAAATGGAAGAGCTTGGGGGTTTCCCTCCTTTTCTAGATAAAAATATAAACTTTGTCTCAAATAATAATCTTACTGTAATATACTTCCAACCTGTATTTTCAGGAAGAATCAAACAAGAATCTTTGAACAAAAGACTAAAGAACAGTAATGAGGAACTCTACCAGAACATTTAGACATTTTGCTTGTAAAGAATTCTTAGCATATACAAACTGTATTTCTGAATTACTGCATTTCCAAATTCAGTCTCATGAAGAAAGGGGGAGGGAAAAAAGTTATCTCAATCTATGCATAATTGGTGATGTAAATTTAGAATAACTAGCATTTCTAGAAAGACTTGTGCTTTTTTAATGTTAACCTTTAGTCTTTGGTGCAGGTTCCTTCTCAAATTACATAAAATGTACTTTAAGAAGCACTCACTACCTGCTACAGATGTCCAAGAAAAACTGAATTATGGAAGTCGGAAACATATGGCAGTTGCCTATTGCACAAGGAAGGTACATATGAAAGTTATAAATTTCTTTAAGTCAGCATTGTAAACGCATTTTATAGGGTTCACAGTATGTATTACAACTGTAGGTTTAATTTTTGAAATATACATTTTTTAGGAGATATTTGTGGTTTGGGATTCTAAGAGAAAGAGCTCATCCTTATGTGTTAGAAATAAAGACAAATACAACAGCAAATAAAAATAAATATGTGGAGAGGCAAATATTTCTTTTAATTTCCCAGCTGGTTGCACTGAAAAGGACATCAGACCATCTATTGGCAAAAGATTACTCACAACACAGGAGTTGCCCGTCAGCAGAGAGTGCTGCATTTATTGAGTTTCTGCTCTGAAGAAGTAGAGAGATGTCAACCTGAGCAAAGCCAGTTAGGGGCTGATATAAAAACCACCACACTAAGAATTGGACCACAAATGTCAAAACCTCACCAATTCAATTTACTCGAGAAAAATTTCACACTACTTTCTGATCTTTTTCCCATTAAAATATTAGATTTAATTTTATTTCATTTAACGTCCTTGAAACCACATGCTTTGATTGCAATCGTAATTTAATATTATATATTGAGTATTATCAATGGATACTAAGTACTATCAAATACCAGGGTATCTTCCCTTAAAACCTTCAAAGTTATTTAGAAATAATCCCTCCAATTCTCTACCTGAAGCCCCCTGTGGTATCTTTAAATTTAATTTTAATTTGTGGACTTTAAGAGTCACAGCTGTCTTGTTCCAGTTTATTTGGAGAAATGTTAGAAGCAAGTTATGTGAATGGTCTTGGTCAAAAAGGAGTTTAAGCAAATATATAATCGTTTAAATACCCTAAGCGTGGGGCAGGTGCCTACAGGTAAGGTCGCTGTGGGTTCACGTCAAGAAAACCATCCTCAGGTTTCCATTATGGAAACTTGAGAGGCTGATCTCAGCTTTGTTGTGCTAGAATAAAATTTACTTGGCGGGGGGGAGGGGTAGTAATGCAAAATAATAGCAGACGCGCTCTTCCCAAGCAGACGTTTTATTTGGTTGTTTTGAGTTCCACTTTGTGATCAATTGGTGAGTGGTCACCAGTATGGATTTTCTCTTCTCCAGTTTCTGCCTTAGTAGTCCTGGCCAAGCTTTTGACCACTGGGTCTATGTGGGGCTGTAAGAACTTGAGCTTTCATTATTGGGGGCTTCCAGATAGGTGGTGGAGAGGAATCCCTGAGGCAAGAAAAGACTACTAGATTCTTTTCTATTTATTCACAAAAATTTGTGAACAAGGAAAAGTGCCAGGGAAATTTCCAATTTCCTTCTTTTCTATGTTTTATGTCGTTTGCGGATCTCCCACCCCCACCTGCCCATACCGTTCTGCGCCCCCCCTTCGCCCCCGTTAACATTTATAATTAGAGCTTTTCAAGGGGTACCTCCAAAATTGCATTTATTATTCATTATTATTTAATAACAAAAAGAGCAATAACAGTAAAAATAAATAAATAAATCTGTCCAGTTTCCAGGGGCACCCTAGAATCCTTGGGGTGGATCCGGCTGGTAAGACATTCAGGAATTCTCGTTCTCGATGTGGTTCCAGGACTAAAATTAAAATTCAGTTTGGATTTCTGTAGATCGTTTTGCTTTGGTCAATATCTTCGTTTTCTTTCATTTTGTTTCTGTTCCCTTCTGGGTTTTGTGCCTTTTCTTTTTTTCATTGCCGAAGACAATCTGATTTACAGTTTGACTGAGAGTTGCATTTCTGTTTAGAAGGTGAAACGTCCAAGTCAGTTAGCCAAATTATTCCCCGACGGCTTCAATATTGCGCCAGAATCCCAGAGTCAGTTATTTTTACGTCTGACTGTATTTCAAATGTGCAGGGTGATAAATAAAACCCGCCTCAAGCTGCAAACTATCTTAGTGTGATGAGGAACAATTGACAAAAATTAACCTAGCCAAAGCGCTGGGGTTTTCGCGAGCGGCTGGAGCATAAATCAGGGTTGCGGCGGCTTCGGGAAGCAGTGCGCTTGGAGCCCGGCGGCCACGGCAGTGGCGACTTGCAGCAGCAGCTGGGCTCGCCTGGCCCGAGTGAGTGGGGCTCGGTCGTGAAGATCCGAGCAGAGATCCGACTAGGTCCCGGGTTCAGAGTCATCCAAGGAAGGGTCATGTAGGGGGAGAAAGACATGGCTATGCCTAAGCGACCCCCTAATTCATCATCGATAATTATCCTGTGGGGTGTGCAACTGAAATCAAAGAGAACTAAAGAAGCAAACTTGGAGTGGAGGGTGTTGAGCAAGGAGTAACAACCCCCGATTCTCTCTGGATACCAGAAGTTTCTCAAATTGCTCAAGTCACTTGAAAGGGAGATTCGTCTCAGCCATTAACAATTAAACCGTTTTTACGGGAAATCTAGGAAGGCGCCCTGGGAAGCTCTGAGGCGGCGCTGTTGCTGCTTGGAGTTGGAGCCTGCCTGCGTCTTCACTTCCTAGTGCACACGCCCCAAATCGGAACCCGACTCCTGCCGAGCCCGCATTCCCTTTCCCAGGAGCGACTGTCTTGTGTGGCGTCCGCGGGATGTAAGGGTCAGGCAGGGCGGAGGAGGGGCGTCTCAACCGGTCGCCGGCGGCCTTTGCCACTTGGTAAAATGACGAAATCAAAGAACCCGCGCCGCAGGCGGCAGCGGCGGTGGCGCGCGACAACCGGCGATCGGACTCGCGCTCAGCTGCCACCGGGAATAGGGGCCGCGGAGTCGCGGGTTCTTGTTGATAAGTGCAAAGAACGGCCCTCTCGGTGCTAAGTGCACAGTAAGTGCGAAGAATAAATACATCACCTCCTGCGGCGTCTGTCTTGAAAAGCCCTCTCAGCCCCCTACGGTTCAGGGCTCGCAGAGAGTTATTGATTAGTGTGGGCGCCCGCGCCGCGCCTGCGGCTCCCCTCAGCCGCAGAGAAGGTCGCGCAGCCCAGCCACCCAGCGCCACTGGCACCATAGGGTGCTGGCTCCTGGGAGGAGAACTAATAATAAGAATCATCAAAACCCTCAGAAACATCTCAGACCGGTAAGACCGCAACCGCTGAGCAAACGGTGTCCGAGGCCTCGCCCCACCCGGCCGTGACAGCCCTGGGGGCGACCATGACCTCAGACACAGCGTGCGCGACGTGTGTGCAAGTGTGCGTGCGCGCGCGTGCGTGCGTGTGAGTGAGTGTGTGCGCGCGCGCGTAGTTGTGTGGATGCGCCTCAGGCTGTCAATCTCAGTTACCGCCTGAGAGCCGGGAGGGAATGGAATGAGAGAGAGAAGGCTATTATTGTCTTCTGTATATTTGAATTAAGAATTTCTTTTTAAAATAGGTTAAAGAGCAAAGTGAGTGAAAACCTAAGGCCCCAGGCGGGGAGCTCCAGTTCCCGGGGAAAGGGGGACGCGGGCCCCGCTTTTCTGCTAGCGGCCCCGGGGAGTTGGGCGTCCGCGGCTGAGGTCCCGCGGTCGTGTCCCAGGAGCCTGGGCTTCTGTGGCTCCGCGGCTCCGCGGCGCACGCCCCCTGTAGCGCGGGCTCCGCGGTCCCGGGCCCTCGCTGACCTCCGCAGCCGCGACGTCCACCGTTTCCTCCTGCGAGCGCGTAAACCCAAATCGACCCGGGCCTGCGTCCTGGCCCGCGACCCACGCGGCTCTAGAGGATTCAGGGGCGGGGGGAGGCGGACGGAGCTCGCTCACGACACGATTCCGCACGGATTGGTTTCGTGACCCTGACCACTCCCGGCCTTAACCTCCTCAGCATTACACTGGGGATAATAACCCTTGCCGGGCTCGCCCGCTGGGTTGTAGTGGCACCATATATTCCAGTGGGGGAAGGAGAGGGGTTGGCAGAGACTGGGGTGGAAGCTGGGGGTAATTCAGGCCTCGGTGAAGGGTGCTCGTGGACGCGTAGGATCCGCGGAGCACGCCATGCTTCGGATAGGTGGGAACCACGAGGCTCCGGGTGGGCACACGTGACGTCTTTGGGGCTTGTCGGCGGTACTGCCCTCGTTGGGCCTGGGGCGGAGCAGCCTCGCGGGGTACCTCCCGCAGGCTCGGGTCCGGCCCGCGCTCTGTACTCGGCTCGGCGCCTACCCCTCCACTTCGCCTAAGGCAGCAACTTTGGGAGACTGCAGAATCTCGGGCCCGAGCAGGAGCTAAGCGCCCACGGAACCCAGGCTGAAACGGAAGCCCCTCTAGGTTGTCCAGATATGCGGACGCGATGGAGGTAACTCTGGGTCGCCCCCAGAGGTAACCCCCAGAGGAGTCTTCAGAGATAGTCTCTAAAGGAAGAAGTCTTCCAACGCTTTATAAAACTATAAAACCATCTGGAAAAGGAAGCATCCACATGGATGGAGACAATTGAAAATAAAAGGTAATTAAAAGGAGAAACCTGAAAGGAATAGTGATATGCGTTTTCTTTGCACTCGAGTGCAGGTTAACCCCAGAGTTTTAATATAAACCAACTCTCAAAACGAAAAAGACTTAAGTTTCCACAAGCCTTGGGCTACTTTGAGGATATTGTCCAGTCAAGTTCCCATGACTCGTTAAGATTATCATCGCTGCAGATTTAGGTGAGGAATGAACTTCACCCGTTTTGCTCCAACTAAAGTCTCAGGACACATTACCTAATAACTTTCTTGACTCCTCATTAGTGAGGTTGTTTGTTTTTTGTTTTTTCGTTGTTGTTTAGAAAGGCACATTTCACAAATTTATAAGTAGGATAACTGTTTCAGTCTGCTCCCATCTTGAATCAGAGTAAACCAAAAAATGAATACAAAATAACCTGTATATGGGGTAGTGATCTAAGATGGTTATGGGCTCTCAGTTGCATAGCTATTTCTAAGAAGACTTTATTTTAAAAAATGAAAAACATTTTGGGGCAGTTACATTTACATTAGTACATGTTGTGGAAATAAGCTTGCAGTTAGAGAAAAATTATTAGAAACAGCTGTGATGTTAATATTTCAAAACCCAAAGTATTCAGTATGCTCAGTATCTACTTTTCATCATAATTTTTTCTTGTGCATCCACATAATGCACTACTCCCTGTGTGTAATACAAGACACTCGTTTAATAAAGCAAATGATTGTCTGTGTCAGGGAGATTTGGTCCTCTTTCCCTCTCCCAGTCCATGTGCAGCAGATCAAAGACCTGAATTACCTCTGTCTTTCCAAAGACAGCCAGATGGTGTCTTGATTTTTCTTTAGATTTTTTAGCAATAGAATTCAAAGGGCTAAAAAAATCTGTGTGATGCTACAGATGAAAGCTCTACTTAGGTAAGTTATTTTAAAATTAATATCATGCATACCTTATTCTAAAGTTTTCAGGAGTCTCATGAGAATACATATAAGAAATAAATATGAAAATGGTGAATTAAAGATTAGAATGAGGTAAAAAAGAAATCACAATTCACGGTCAAGATGGGCAGAAAAAAAGAACTCTGATATGCATGTAGAGTACTAGATAGTTGTTAAAGAAGAACTTTAAATTTGTCTCTGAGCTTCCTAGCAGCAAGAGTAAAAAGCGAAACGTGATCCTCATCAAGCACAAGGAAAAATCATATCAGT
The DNA here is from genome assembly GCF_001890085.2 of Hipposideros armiger. Lineage (NCBI taxonomy): Eukaryota > Metazoa > Chordata > Mammalia > Chiroptera > Hipposideridae > Hipposideros > Hipposideros armiger. Next base: position 1,756,182 of record NW_017731530.1, read on the forward strand.
TCCTTATAGTAAGCAATACATTCCCTAAAGTGATGATGATGATGATGATGATGATGATGATGATGATGATATTAGCAATAGCAGAAATGGTATGTTTTACATGCTGTTCTATTTGGGAGACCAACTGCCCGGTTCCCCACCAAACCCCAATACACTCAAATATTCTTCTTGGGATATTTTTACTTTGTTACAGTTAGGCTAAAGCTGCTTCTCTCACAGAGGCAATTTGGTGTCTGGAAAGAACTTGGGAATCAGAGAAACCTGAATTCATTGCTGGCTTCTGCACTTAGGGTTATGCTGTAACTCTTGGCAAGGCACTTAATCTCTCTCTCTGAGACCCAGTTTTCCTTATAAAATGGAGACAATCTATCCCATAGGCTTATAGAGAGGATATTCCAAAGCCTGACACTAGGAAACTTTTCCTAAATGTTAGACTATTGCTGTTTTTATTGTTTTTAACATAACAGAAACGTTCGTTTTCTTTCTTCTTTCCCACAGCTACACAGCATTTAAGGGCACTTGTACTTTTGGGCCTCAGAGCAAATGAAAATGCGGAAGTATGGACTTGAAGACCTGCCAGTACAGTTATATGAGCAAGTTCTCTGAGCTCACTTACCCTTCCTACTTGCCTGAAGTGGGTTAAATTTCTGGACACAGAAGAGGATGTTGGTAAGATGGGCTTTGCTGAGACAGTGGGTCAGTGCCTGAGACCGCAGGTCTACAGGTGGTTTCTGCACAGCAGTTCCACCCCTAGTCACCAGGGAGGGTGGCAGCTGTCTGGATCACCTTGGTATTGAAATGAGTCAAGGCGTGAATGAGTCCCAAGAGGAGATGTGTGTGTGTATCTGAGTATTATTTTGGAAGGGGTCAGGAGCATTACGGTTTTGCAAGTCACTACAAACTTGCTCATAAGTATTGAAGATTTGGGGCAGAAGCTAAGTACAAGGTGACACTTCCCTCGCCCTGCCTCTTATTGTGTAGAGTTTTTAAACTGAGTACTTGCTAAGGACCCAGCAGTGGTTCTTGGTTTTATAGAGACAAATGGTCTATCTTGTCTCCACCACCTAAGACTATCTAGGCAGTTGGCCTCCTAGGAGTCTTCTCTTTAGTCCCTCTTCCTTCTTCCCTCTTTCACCTGCTCAGTTCCCACTAAACTCTCACCCCTCTTTTCCTGCTCAATCTTGTGGGTTGATAATGGATTAAATATCAATCTAGTGTATCTATGTTTCTATATTATATTCCCCAAGGTTAGTTGTATCTTAGAAAAGCATGGAGATGCATGTTTGAGCTGTTCTACTAGAGTGTAAGCTTCCCAAGTCATAAGCTTCATGGCGTTTATATCTTGATTGATAGAATTTAGACTAGCAGATAATTTGTTTCGGTTTGAGGCAGTCCCATGATGAAGATGCCAAGAAGCAGCATGACATAGCAGTGTGGGCAAAGACTTGGAGTCGGAAGACAGGGCACAAGGCTTTGTTGGCTCTGTCGCTGGCTCCATGGTTTTGTGTAATCACCTAACATCATTAGCTTCTACTCAGTTGTGCCATGCAGCACCAACATTTTGTGATCTTATCCTAAATCCACTTTCCAGTTGAGAGTAATTGCATCCTTTTCCAAATTAGCCCTCATAGCATTTTATTTCTTCTTTTTTAGGCATGTAACACATCCTACCTTACATTCGTTACTACTGGAAATTATTTCTTCTCTATTAGATTACAAGCCTCATGAGTGCAGGAATAGTGTTTATGCCAGTGTTACCAAAAGACCTAGCCTAGGGTTTTGCACCATTGTACTAAATAAATATGTTTAAGTGAGTAAAATCTGACCCTTTATCCATGTATCTATTAATTTGGTGTAAAAAGAGGGCAGGCTAACACTCTGCAGTTGTGTGGCAGAAGCCGCTAATCTTTTGGGGGACGGGTGCACATCGGCCTCCTTCTCTGTTAAGTCCTGCTGTCTTGTCTTCATGCCAGCCAGGACACACACAGTCATGCTTGTGCTTGTTGTTTGTGGGGTACAGGCCAGAAGAAATATCCAACTCCTTTCCTAACTTAGCAATGTAAAGAATACAGCAGAAGGGAATCAGGCTTTATGACAGCTTGTTGTGGTGGAATTTTCCCCACCTAATGAGGGTAGAGTGGGTATTGAGCAGTGTGGTGTATAGCCAGCAATGGGGTCTCCCTGATCCTGGGCATAGAGTTCAAAGAGGCCTGCTAATTCCTGTGGCATGTTTTCTTGGATATGTTTGCAAACTCTCTGAAGCTCTCCGAGGAAAAGGGAGGTGGAAAGAAGGAATGAGAAGACAGCTATACTCTGTTAAAGTGTATGCATCTGAATTCCTCTCTGGGCTTTAATGGATTTCAGAATAAGGCTGCAGGCAGAACCAGTAGGCTGTTTTCTAGAACAGTTCTGGTGGGAGAAGAATATAGTAAATTCTCGCAAAAAGGCATTTCCTTGCTTCATTTACCAGTTGGGTCATTGGGCTGCAGCCCTGCCCCTCCTTCAGCCCTTTATGCTCACCTTAAACTGGAGCTCCTCCAAGCAGGCCTTTATACTATGGCCCACCCAGAACCTCAGCCCGGACCAGCTGGAATAACATTCCTGCACTTCTTCCCTGGAAGACTAGAGCTTCTGCAGCTATTGCTGGCTGCCACCAAATTACTTGACTTGCCTGTTGCCTTGGTTACTGATACTATCTCCATGGGCACTTTAACTTCCCATTGCTGGGCCTGCATACATGCTTGGGTCTTGCATGTTGGAGGCCCTGCTTTCAAGTTCGCTGTGGAAAGGGAAGAAAGAATGTATGGGAAGAGCACACTGGTTCTTAATTACCTCAGCCTGGATGTGATACTTGTGATTTCTGTTCACATTCTATTCACCAGAAATCAACCCAAAAGCCCCACCTACCTGCAGAGGAATCTGGAAAATGTAGTATTATTTTTTTCCCTAGGAAAATAGAAATAAAACAATTTGATGATAACCTAGCTTTTCCTTTGTCACAAGTTTTGAAAGAAAACTCTCATTTCTCTACAAGGGAACGTCCAAAGCTAGCATGCCCCAGGCTCAGGGGAAAGAGAAAATAGAACCCATTATTTAATCAGGGATAAAAACGAAGATGAATGCTATAGGCTGATACTTGGTTTTTGCTCTTATGGTGCTAGGTCAAGGACAAAGTTTTCTTTGAGGTCATGGAGAATTACATTCCATGGAATTGAAACAAGGTGTCTGGAGGAGATGAGGAAGTGAAGAGCCAAAGGATATCCACTTATTGTGGAAACAGCCATACCAGTGTTAAAAATCCCCAAATTCATCTATTACAGATTTTCATAGTGTTTTTATTACCAGAGTCATTTCCAGTGACTTGAAACTTGGGAAGCTTTAGCCAACAAGCTATAGTGATATTCCAAAATCCAGGAATTAATCATGTCATTTCTGGCCTTTTACTTTTAGTCTTAATACATGCTATCAGCACTCTCCCTTCCTTCTCCATCTTTGTTAATACTTTATTTGTATCATTAATGATTTAACAGATGTCAAACTTTGCAATGGGTTTGACAGAGGCTGATATTGCTTGAACATCTTTGCCCAGGTCTGGTACGTTTATGAGGGGATAACAGACCACTGATGTCATTTTCATGTGCTTTGATGGAAGTTTTAGTGTCCCAACTCCCCTGTGGAAGGAGTTTTACACTTCTAAAGTGGTTGCAGCCTTCTTATTAAGTTCCTTCCCCAAAACCCTCTTGCATTTTACCTTCTCACTGAACAGTAAATTGTAATACCATTTAGGATAGTTGTTTCAACACCAATACACTCAAATTTTCCAGATGAGAAGTACAGTTAAGAGAAGAAAGCTCAAAATCTTAAGTTTCTAGGAGAGATGATGGACATTGCTCATGGATCTGTATTTCTAGTCTTCAAAGAGACTAGAAAAACCTTGTGTTGTCTGTTCTTAGAACAGTTTCATTTATCGTTCAAAATAGCCTGACATATTATTCTCATTCCTGAACTTGTATGTGAGTAGGTCTTAGAAGTCCTGCCAGAATCTTAGAAACTGCATGATTGGTTAATGTTCACTGGCCATATTCAAAGCACCCAAGGAAGGCTCTGGCCAGAGAGGAACTAAATGGGGATCCACTGAGTGCCAGGAGACATATGTTGTGAACTATACTGATCATGGAGAAGACTTGGCCTTCATTTACAATAGTTTATAGCTGAACAAAGTGTGAGAAAAATCCAAAATAAATTAACTGTATTAATAGGGCAGGGAAAGCATGGTCAGAGGCAAACCAATGATAATATCTAAAGGAAACTTGGGTAAAAATATTTGTCCAATCGTCTTTTAGGCAGAAATATAAAAAAACAAACATCCAAGCAGGAGTCGGGGACAAGTGAAGGAGTCAGAGCTGCGAGTTTGTTTCTGGTATACTTACTGTCTTTGTGACTTTGGACGATGTTCTTTAACTTTTATGAGCCTCCAATTCCTCAACTGAAAAACAGAGTAATGTGGACCCTGACAAATACACTAATTTAGTATGTGGATCAGATGAGACAGTATATTTGCAAGTGCTTTAAAATGGGCAAGTGCTACATGAGGTAAAGGCAAAGAGAGGCCTTAATTTGCATCCCCTCCTCTCTACTCTCCGCTTTTATCTGTCTCCCACCCAGGCATCTACACACACACTGCTATAATTTTTCACTGCAGGACAAGGAAAGAATCCAACAGAAAACACTTTTGGGTGGAGATGGTGTAGAGGTGATTGCTTTTTGTATGCAGCTTGACACCATAAGTATATGTTAAAATGGTAATTTTGGGGGCATCCCAGTCGGGACCCCCTCTCATTTTGAGAGCTGTAACTTTCTGCTCTAATAAAACTATCCTCTGGGACCGGCGGAGTGGCGCGATGGTTAAGAACTGGCTTGGGACGCCAGAGGGCCCCGGTTCGGATCCCACATATGAGGCCAGTGACACTGCCCTCTATAGCTAAGATGATGAACAACAACTCGACCTGGAGCTGGGCTGCCGTGAGTCGCCGGCGACGGCGTAGGCTGCAGCCCCTGTGGCAGTGGGTTGCCATGGGCTACAGTAT
>NW_017731530.1:1763328-1767019 GCF_001890085.2 Hipposideros armiger
CTGGGGCTCCAACGTTGACATGCTTTGCTGCCTTGGGAATGGAAGCCTTGAAAAGCACAGTAATAGGACAGATGGAGCCTCGGTCCCTTTCACTGTGGACTCAATATTCAACACCAGGATGAAAATATCGGAACGGGTATGTGGGAAAGAAATAAAATTCCATATTTTTAAAGCCAGTGTTATTTTGGTATTTCATTTATCTGCTGAACTCAATCCTAAACAATATAAGTACAATTTAAATATCCTGGTATTTTTATTAAAATATTTAACAAAACATAGTTTATTTTCCTAGTCCTTAAACAGATAATTTAAAATGTGATTTAATCTTTTTATGATTAATAACCATCACCACAAAGAGCTATGATTATATGTGTGTCATCCAGGAGACCACAACCACCTGCTTATAAGGACTGCTTGAAAGATTGTTTTCCTTGTCAGCTCCATGTCTTCATACTTTTAGTGTGCCTGTTTAGAAGGTAGAACAATTTTCCTTGAAATTGTTCTGCTTCCAGATGGCTACAACATAGAAACCAAGCATATTAAAACTGGTTAGATCAATTCCACCTCTATTTATTAAACACCTACTAATGTGCCAAGCACTGAACTAGATGCCAGATGTACACAGATGAACAAATATAATCCTTTCTCTCAAGTTGTTTAAAATCCATTGTTAATGACATCAAAATATTCTTGGAATGTGAAAGAGGGAGTTATTATTTTGTCTGTTTTAGGGGCAGAGTTGTCAGTAGAAGTGGGAAAGACTTCACAGAAATGATGCCATTGGAACTAGGTCCTGATGTGGGATACCTCCAGAGAAAGAAATGTTGATAAAGTCACTCCACATAGGGACATAACTCAGGAGGGCCATAGTGGAATGAATGTGCATGACATATTGGGGAAGTGACAGAAGGAGTCGGGAACACATGGCTAGAAAGGGAAATTGAATCCACATTTAGAAGTGCCTTAAATGTTTTCTTTAAGTATTTGGTCTTTGTTGGCGATTGGGAGCCATTGAAGTGTGTTGTTTGTTTATTTGTGTGTTTGTAAGCTGAACAAAGATATGACAAGATCTCTAATCTTAGGAAAATAAATCAGACAACACTGAAATATATACTGAATGAGAAAAAGAATAGAAAAAAAGGTAGGAATTTACTACAGAATAGTATATACTGCAATCAGCTCTAGTATAAATGAGAACAGGAACCAAGACATCAGCCAGGAGGTAGGGAGGTGTTTGTAAGATATGTTTTTAAAGAAACAGGAAGTCTTGGCAGTATTGCTTATCTGTGTGGGATGAAGGAAAGGGAGGAGTCAGAGAGTTTCAATGTGGGTAATGATACGTTTAACTGATACAAGATTCTAAAGGAAAATCAATGTTAGGGAAAAACATGATTTTAGCAAATCAGGGCATGAGGAGATAATGCCCAAGAACATCAAGGTTTCATGTTCTGCAGGCATTTATAATTTTCAGTTATCTGCCCCTGAGGGCAAGGACCATGTTTATCGTTTTTTTCTGTTGTATTCTCAACTCTCAATGGTGCCTGCTGCCCAGTAACAAATATATGGTGAGTTAATGACTAAATAATTTAATAGGAAGTTCTAGGGAAGAGATAGGAATTTGGAAGTCAGTAGTATTCGTGTGATCCTTGAGGAGTTGATGAACAATCAAAAACATGAACAGAGGTTAAAAGAGAATTTAGGAACCTTAGGAAATCTTATTTAGGAGTAAAGAGAAGAGCTAGTGAGGGTGTCTCAGAAGGGGCGATCAGATAAAAATGTGTTCTGGAAAACAACATAAGACAGTTTTAAAACTGACACAGTGGTGAATTCTATTAAATGCCACCAAGGAGGGAAGTTTCACAATGACTAATGTCAATGGATTTGGAATTAAGAATGATGGTGATCATTTAGAGAGCAATTTCTGTAGAGGGGTGATTCTCAAACTTCAATAAGTCTAGGATATTTCATTTTAACAAGTTCCCAGGTAATTCTATTATTGCTGGTCCAGGACCATACTTGGAGAACCAGTGTTATATAATATTAGAGAGAGAAAATAACTGGATTATTTGGGGATGAAAGAGAGATAGTTTCCTAAAGAAANAAATAAATAAATAAATAAATAAATAAAATTAAAAAAACAACTATCCTCTGCTACAAACTTTAAAAAAAATGGTAATTTTGGTGGAGACTGTTTTTTGTTGTTATTTTCCAAAAAAATGTTTGCTTCTGGCTGCTCAAATTATTTACTATGTGATTGGAAATATAATTTAACTACAGTAGGATGTGGCACTTGGTGATGTTTCTAGATTAGTTTTCTGAAAATCAATTTGCCATCACTAGTTGCAGCAAACCAACAGGCATCTATCTTTTACCAGGTGAAGGAGAGTTTGTGAAGAACCTTTTCACCAGCAGAAGTAGCGGCAGGGGCAGGGCAGACACTTGGAGAAATAGAGAAGCCTGTAAAGTGTGTTTAAAGGAAAGCAAATCCATTCACATCTTAACTGTTGAGCCCTGGATAATTACTTCAGCATCTGAAATGTGAGTCACATAGGAAATTGATAACTGAGCCCCCCCTATCAAATCATCTGAAAACTACTGGTATGAACAATCACTAAAGCTAAACTTTTGAAGAAAAATTCAACAATAACTCTGAATTGATCTTTCGAGAACTTGGTCAGATCAGTAAAGAGTGACCATCGATTCAAATGAGAGTGGGTGGGGTCTAAACTGCTTTTCCCGTGTCTATGTGTATGTCTGTTTGTGCCTGTGTGTTGAGGAAGGGGAAACATTGCAGTGGTGCCATTTAGGTGATGGAGGTTTTCAAAGCCAGGTGAGAGTTTTCTATAGTTTATGCAGTTTGGATCAGGATCCAGAATGGTGTTGAGGATAAGATAGGAGTGGAAGCAAATGCGGGGGGTGAAATGGCCCATGCAACCCAGGTATACAGGACCCGTCCCATGAACATTGGAGTCCATGCACAGAGAGGCCTATCAGATTTCTGAAGTACCCACAGTGGGTTTAGAGCTCTGGTTAGGAATGGTTCTGGAGCCTCCTCAAGGTGGTCAGAGATGTGGGCTGATGGCATTAGTGCCAGTATCTGAGAGTAGTGAAGGGCCAACGCAGTCAATGCTAGGCCAGAAGTCAGGAACCCCAAGTTTTGGTCCCAGTGCATCCCTTAGATTGATGCAGACTAGTGCTTCTCAAATGCTCCATAAAAGACTATTTTCAAAAGTTGCCAGTCCATTTTGGACTCACACATGATCCTGGTATTGTGCCACATGTGACTTCTCAAGTGAATTAGATGACAGCTGAGCTGGTCTACACTCAGTTCAATGAGATGAGTATATTGATCATGGGCTTACATGTCACAGAAAAATCAAACTACTATAAGTTTTTAAGTGTTCTCAATTTTTGATCTTATCTCTTTATGATCTTATCTCTATAAGCAGCTTACGGACTGTCACTAGAGTAGATATTCTCAAAGTTGTTTCCTAATTTGAACTTTATAAATGCCGATGTGAGAGGGGCACTAATCTTTCAAATATGGTGATGCTGCCTTTATGGGTCATTGTTGGAAAATGAAATTGTGAAACTGCATATTGCTTCAGAAAAAAAGAAGCTTAAAATACTGGTTAAGAAGACGCTGGTTGTCTTGCAACTTTCATTTCTCCTTCTTTCTTAGTACTAGAAC
>NW_017731530.1:1769356-1770657 GCF_001890085.2 Hipposideros armiger
AGAAGCGACAGTATAGATTTTTCTTAAATATATGAAGCTGAAGAACTTTTGTCAAGACATGCAATTTCTTTGAATTTCTATTTCCTGTGTTGTATAAACAGGAGTAACAATAGAACCAACATCTGTACATTGTTTTTTAGGAGTAAATGAAATAGTATACCAGTACTGTGATGGCATTCACCTCAGTGTTTTGTGTTCAAATAAATACTTGTTGAATCAGACCATATACATTATTTATCCAAAGGCAAAATAGTCTGTACATAAATTAATATACTGGTAATAACAAAAACTGCCTATACAAACTTCCAGCAGCCCTTCAAAATATCTTTTTATAATTGGCACTCCAGTGCCATCTATAAATTATAAATTGAGCAAATATAAAAGACTTGATGACTGTTTTTCAGGATAGTGGAATTTAATACAACATATCACAAAGTTTTCCCCTTTTTACTCTTTGAATATGTGCTGATTCAAAATTTCCGTTTCCTGAAATATTTTCCTCTGGACACTTTTTAAAATAAATATTTTAGTTAATCACTTAACATTTATTTCATTAATGTGATGAACGAATATAAATCACTAAAACATGTTTGAGGAAAGACTGAAAATCTATTCAAATAAAAAATGTGAATGTTTGCTAAAGAATTTAATAGGAAGCCAAAGCAAACACTGTCAATATGCTGTATTAAACAAATGAAGTAGTACTTTAAGTCATTCTATGTTTAAATAATGAAGCTATAAGACTAAGTAAACAAACCAGGACTTTGAGAAATAAAATTTAAATATATCTTACAAATACTATAATCCAATAATTATATTTAGGTAGGCCATAGTTATTGAATGATTTTTTAATGGTTATATAACAATAATATTTAAAAGATTGTCTGCATATTAAGAGAAGGAAAATATTATCTGTGATAATATCGACTTTATATAATTATTCTGAAGATTAAACTAAATAATATAAATAAAATTTTTAGATTACTTGGAACAGAGTAAACATGATAACAACAATAAACATAGTACCTATTACTATTTTTGTCTAAAATTATGACCAAGTCACTACTATACTAGGCTAGTTTAATCACTGTTTCATCACCATGTATTGTAGTAGATATTACCATTAGCCTCATTTTACAGATGAGGGAAATTAGGCCCTAGTGAGGTAAAGTAAGATCTTAAGTAACCCAACTGGTAAGCAGTGGAGTCAGTGCTAGAAACCAGATTCTCTAGTGCCAGAGTATCCCCTGCCCACCTCACGTAACCACTACCATATGACACCTCCATGTATTGGTGTGTAC
>NW_017731530.1:1777152-1779519 GCF_001890085.2 Hipposideros armiger
TCTGTAATATAATAAATGAAAAGAAAAATACAGCTGTATACATGCTAATGTTTATTACTGAAATTTCTGGAAAAAAATCTGAATATTCAACAATAGGGTACCTGAACTCCATGGAATAGTATGCAGTCACTAAACGAGAAATACAATGACAATTTAGTGACATGAACAGATGATTCTGATGGTATTTTAAATAAAACAAATAAGCAAACATCAAAATGAAAACCCCCACTGGAATGTAATTTTATATCAACTACCTAAAATTATTATATGTATATGGGCAAGAGTTATGTGGAGACATAGAAAAATAAAAAGTTTGATTTGTTAGAAGGGGGAACAGTAGGTAAATATTTAAAATTTTCTTTCAATTTTCATTAACATTATGGGCAGAAAATAAGAGATATACGGTGCAGCTGAGATGAAGTGCTGTCTAAATACTTACCAAAGCTGGTTGATATAGCAAATGGTAGAGTAAAATAGGAGTTGATAAGATAGGAGATTAATTATTAGAGATGTCTGATAAAGTTTATCAAAGTGTTAATTTAAATTAAAAATTTTGCAAAAAATAGTTCAAGGCATTTTAGGAAAGTTTTTACCTTAATGTTTAACTCCTTACCCTAAATTTGGGAAGGGAATTGCTGTAGGAAATGCCATCCTACCAACAGTGGGTCCATAAGAACTGAGTGCTGAAGTGAAGGGTTCTCATGTGAAGAAGTAGATAAATCCATGCATGAATGTTGACCCCATCAAGCCAGGAGGTGGGACCAGAGGGTTATAAAACCAAAGGTGCCAAAGTTGGGTGTGCAACCAAAATTAAGGGCAACTGCAAGAAAGCCATAATCAGACATTCTGCTCTATAATCATCTGAAATGGTTTTTAAAATCATCTTGCTACTTAGTATGTAGAAAGCTGGAAAGAGCATTGCTCTCAACCTTATAATAACAAACACAAAAAGCCAGATAATCTGAAAAAGTTACAATTTTTCATGAAACCTTCAGAAATCTGAGATCACAGAGTAACCAAGTAATTCAAAATCTAAGGAAACACAGGTACCTTCAAGGAGAGACAGGACAGGATAAATTAGGGCTTGGGTCTGATTTTATCAGACATTGCACAAACTGGCAAGAAAAAAAAAATCCACTAAAATTTCTGCAGTTGCTTAAGTCCAAGTGTGGGCTAGCATGAGAATATGGAATGCCTGAAAGCAGCAGACAAAAACGAAATAGCATCACTTTCAGTGCTATGCTCCACTGACCTCACAAAAGGGTGACGGCAGGGTGAGAGTCCTGAGAAAGCTATCCTAGGAGCTGGGGAAGGGGAATAGCAGCCGCAGTCGAATGTCATGAAGACCTGCTTGGGTCCTGCTGTCCTTTTGCCCCTAAGGAACAAAAGCCTAAGCTGCTGGGGGAAGGGCAGCAACTTCTGTTGCACTTAAGGTATTGGTGAAGACCCATTGCTGTTGGTGGAAAGGAGCAAAGAAATCTTCTCTACCTTTGAGGGAAGGGCAAGAACCCTCTGCCAAACCAGTCACCACCTTAAACACAAAGTAATTCTACAGGAATTTGAAACATATGGTATACTGAGAGTGACCCTAGGAACAACATTCCGCACATCCATTTAAACTTTGACNTCAGAATGGCTATCATCAATAAATCAACAAACAACAAATGTTGGCAAGGATATGGAGAAAAGAGAACCCTCATGCATTGTTGGTGAAATTGCAAATTGATGCAAGCACTATGGAGGTTCCTCAAAAAATTAAAAATAGAACTACCTTATGACCCAGCAATTCCACTTCTGGGTATTTATCCAAAGAAATCCAAACAAATGATTCAAAAAGATATATGCATGCACTCCTGTGTTCATTGTAGCACTATTTACAATAGCCCAGATATGGAAGCAACTGAAATATCCATCAATAGATGATTTGATAAAGAAGTGGTACATATATACAATAGAATATTACTCTACCATAAAAAAAGAATAAAATCTTACCTTTGTGACAACATGGATGAACCTGGAGGGTATTATACTAAGTGAAATAAGTCAAATACTGTATGATCTCACTTATATGTGGAATCTAAACAGCAAAATAAATGAACAAACAAAACTGAAACAATCCCATAGATACAGAGATAAACTGATGGTTGCCAGATGGGAGGGGGGTTGGGGGGTAGGGTGAGAAAATAGGAGGGATTAATAAGTATAAATTGGTAGTTTCAAAATAATCACAGGATATGAAGTACATTATGGAAAATACAGTCAATAATATTGTAAAAATTATGTATAGTGTCAGGTGGGTACTAGACTTATCAAGGCCATCACTTTGTAAACTACATAAATATCTAACCACTATGCTGTACACCTAAA
>NW_017731530.1:1779693-1780745 GCF_001890085.2 Hipposideros armiger
ACAGATGTTGGAACTATCAGATATTGGAAATTTAAAATGATTAAAACGTCAAAGGACCTAGTGGAAAAGGTGGACAATATTCATGATTAGATGGGTTATATCAGGACAGAGATGCAAAATATAAGAATCAAATGGAAATTCTAGGGAAAAATCATTTTAAGAGAGATGAAGAATGCCTCCATTGCCTACTTGGAGGAGAAAGAAAAGGGGAGGGGGAAACAGAACAGAACATTCAAGATCTGTGGGACAATATCAAAAGTCTAACATACGTGTAATTGGAATTGCAGAAGAGAAGAGAGTGAATGGGGAAGAAAAAATATTTGAAGAAATAATGGCCAAATATTTTCTAAAATTAATCAAAGATTCTAATTGACAGATCCAAGAAACTCAGAGAATATGAAACCATATAAAAACAAACACCAAAATATCCAAATACAAACTCATTATATTCAAACTACTGGAAACCAAGGACAAAGAGAAAATCTTTCAGGCAGCTAGAGAAACAAAAAAATAAATCACCTACAGAGGAACAAATCTAAGAATAACAGCAGATTTCTTACCAGACACAATGCAAATTAGAAGACAAAGAGAGACACATCTTTAAAATGCTGAAAGAAAAATAAAATCTATCAGAATTCTAGCCACACAAAAATATCTTCAATAAAGAGAAATAATGACTTTTACAGAAAACAAAAATGAAGAAAATTTATTGCCAGAGTATCTGTGCTGCAATAAATCCTAAGGAATGCTGTTAAGGCAGAAGGAATGTGACACTAGACAGAAATTTGGATGTAAATAAAGAAGAAGAGTGTTAGAAATGAAATAAATGAAGAACAATATAATTCATTTTCCTCTAAGAGATAAATGATGGTCTAAAGTAAGAGCAGTAGCAATGTACTGCATAAAATGTATTATGAAAAAGTGAATGTATTATATAAAAGTAAAATGTATGAGAAAAAGAACACAAAGTATGGGAGCACATATAAAGCTTAATACTAGTTGACAGTGGACTCTGATTAGCTAAATATCTAAATTTTAAACCCTATAAAAAT
>NW_017731530.1:1784754-1786729 GCF_001890085.2 Hipposideros armiger
CATAGTTGACAATGAGAGATTCTGCCATGGAACTTGGATTCCTAAAGTCAGGAGGGATGGTGGGATTTCATAATAACAGAGGCTGGTGACAGCTTTAATAATCAGAAATAAGGGGGGACATACTTATTGTAATGGGCAGCAAGACAACAGTGGTGACCAGTGAGCCTTGATTCATAAACCTGTAGTGATGACTAATAGATTATACATTTCTTAGGACTAAGATAGAGGGGAAGTTGACTTGGGTGTTACTTGATTTATATAATAAAAACAATGGATACTCAGCAGGCAGAGGGCAACTATCAATTGCAGCAATAGAAAAATCATGGTATTTGACTCTGTTTCCAGTTATAGGATAGTTTACAAAACCAGAGTCCTCTTGAAAAAGAACCTGAAATGCCACTCCAAGTACTTCCCTTAATGGCCCCGTGTTCAAGTAACTGTGCTTCGTGGAATACACAGATTTTTGAGTGCTGTAAGATATCAGCACTGAGCTGATATGATACCAGGAGATCTGAAACACCATGCTGGTCCTCGGTTAAAGTGGGGATTTATGAAAGTCAGATAATATATGGTCTTTTAGCCTGTTTTGTTTTATTATTTAATTATGAGTCCAGTGGATTCACGGATCCAACCTGTAGTTATACTCCAAATATATACTTAGCAGATGATAGAATTCTCATACAGATGGGCCAATTGATAGCCTCTATAACTAACCCCCACTCTCTTTTGCCAGGATAAGCATATAAGAAACAATACAGGGGCCGGCTGAGTGGCTCAGTTGGTTAAGAGCTCGCTCAAGAGTTTGAGCTCTGAGCAACAGCGGTTTGAGTCCCGGCCCGAGATGAGTAGCCACCGAGCTGCCAACAGGCAGCAGAATGGCTCAGCTAAAAACAAACAAACAAACAAACAAATAAATAAATAAATAAATAAATAAATAAATAAGAAACAATACAACACCCTAAGAGGCACTGAAGAAATTAACACCACTATCAAACACTTAAAAGATGCAATGTTGTCTCCATCATGTCTCCATTCAGTTTACCTACNTGTGTCTCCTGTACTTTAATATTATGGGAACAATGATAATTATAAGGACTGTGCTGTTGGGTGGTTGCTTTTGACATCATCAGAAGCCTTGCAAAAAAAAAATTATAGGCTTAACCTATGTCATGCTCTGAGAGCCAGAGGACCTTATGGCAGCTTTAGAGAAACTTTTATCTCCTGCAGCTACAGGACTGACTAGGCTAAAATTTAGGCCTTTGATCTGAGTATAAGGGTGGCAAGTCTGCAAAGAAAACTAAATGTGTAGCCTCAATAGTTCTTATATGTCTAAATCAGAGCTCTAATAGAGAAAGAGTTGGGGTCCTGAGAACTGGGATGAGAACGTTTGTGTGAAAGTGCCTGAGAATGATTAACCCCCAATTTCTCTGAATCCCCTGGCCATCAGAAGCAAGTCTTTACTCCTTGCTAGAGGCCAGGAGCCTCCCCTTACCTGGAGTATGCAATGACCTCACCGTAAGGAGGTGCCTCAGAAGGTGATGCCTGTCATCAAGGTCTGCTCCCTGCCATATTTGATTGCCTTCAGACAGTAACCTGGGTAAGGTCTCAACACAGCCTGAGCAGGGAAGTACAAGGTTGCTTCAGGAAGGAGCAATTACATCCCAAAGGGGAAAAAAAATGTAGAACTGGGATATACAGACATACTAGTAGGAACATAGGAATATGTCAGGCTATAGATGGGGCTAACCAGGGAAAGGTGTAGTATATAACTAGGTAAGAGAGAATTCATTGTCATGTGGCGTTCTCACACATGACTCGGGATTCAGTGTTCTCACAAGTATGTCTATAGCTGGTCTTTTTTTTTTTAAAGATTTTTATTGGGGAATTGGGGAATGGGAATAGTGCTGGGGAATTGGGAGAAGGGGAACAGACAAGTTGCTGTCGTTTTGGTCTTCAGTCTAGTTGTGGAGGACGT
>NW_017731530.1:1789460-1790353 GCF_001890085.2 Hipposideros armiger
TGCTGCTTCACTTCGTAGTCTAATAATACTGATTGTCTTGACTTCCCCTGAGGGGTGAGGACTGTTCTGAGAGGCAGTTGTTCCAAACAGCCTCTTTGCAGACATCTCACATGACTGACAAGTAGCTAGGGTTTTCCTCAGAAACTGTGGCCAATCTCGGTAAAGCACAAGTATTAATACTTTGCATTTGCTTCCTCTTTTTCCCTGCCTTACTTCGCTTTTCTTCTCATTCTTGCTTGCCTGGGATTGTACTTGCTAGTAAAGTTTTAGCACATAAACTGCCTTAGGTTTTGTTTTCTTGGGAGCCAGGCTAAGATAGCCATGTATAATAGGAAGGTTTTTAAATTGTATTTCTAATTTGTTTTCCTGTTTCTCTTCCATTTTAGATTGATATTTCCAAGAGCAAAGATCTTGTCTTAAATCAGGGGTCAGCAAACTTATTCTATGAAAAGGCAAGATAATAAATATTTTGGGGCTTTGTAGGCCATATGCATATAGTCTCTATTGCAACTGCTCAACTCTGCTGTTGTAATGAGAAAGCACTCACAGACATTACATGACTGAGCATGTTGCATTCCAATAAAACTTTATTTACAAAAACAGGCTATAGGCTGCATTTTGAACACAGGCCTTAGTTTTTCTGAGCCCTTTATTAAACTAAAAACAGCATGATGTGATGGAAAGAATTAGAGTTTTGTAGAAAAATAGATCTGGATTTGGTGCTTAGTTCTACTACTTATTACAGTAATACCTTGGTTTGTGAGCATAATTCATTCCGGAAACAAACTACTCATAATGCAAGACATCACTCGTTTACCAAATTAAAAAGTATTAGAAATGTTTGCTCGTCTTGCAGAACACTTGCAAACCAAGTTACTCGCAAACCAAAGTTT
>NW_017731530.1:1792817-1798938 GCF_001890085.2 Hipposideros armiger
AGCCCTGCCTTCCTGGCACTCTTTCTTGGAAAACTATCAGAGTCCAACAGACCCCAGGCAGGCAGTGACTGACCTTGGTATGCTCTGAGACTTTTGCTGAGTAACTTCAGTCTCAGCACTGGCACCAACCAGAATTTACAGTAACCTGGTGACCACAACTCTTCTCACTCTAGTGATTCCCTGAGACCCTGCCTCACCCAACTTGCATACTGCACGAGGCTTTATCACTGGCTGAACCTTAGGGGAGCTGGCAGGTGGCAGCAGTCATTGGGGTGTGCTGGCATTTTTGTAGAGCAACCCCAGGCCCAGTACTGGTAGCAATTGTCCTTGGTTCACAGCATGGCCTCTCCCACACACCTCCAGGGTTAGCACATGCAGCGAACAACCATGGATCACTTTGTAGCTTTTACCAGCTAGTCCCCAGTTAGTCACAGGCAGTGGGTGACCTGGGCCTGCACCACAGCCCTTCACAAGAGGCTCCAGAACCAACATACTTGGAGGTTGACTTCAGACAACAGCAGAGCACCACACAATTAGCCCCACAAGTAGCACACCCAAAGGGCAGTCTCAACAGGCACAAGAGCCCACTGGGGTGAATCCCACTCACTGGGGTAAGCCTCCTGCACAGCATTCCATAAGCTGTGGATGTGGCCAAACCCTACAGCCAGTCAGCATGAGGTCAATCCCACCCACTGACATGCCAATAGCAACCAAGGCTCAACTATAACAGGAGGGCACACACAACACACACAAAAGACACTCCAGGAGCATTCAGAACAGGTGACTAGGAAGACCGTGCCACTGGGCCCCACAGGGCACCTCCTATTTAAGACCACCTGGCCAAGAATGGGATGTAGAAGATCTACCTAATATATAGAAACAAAAAGAGAGGCAGCCACAATGAGGAAACAAAGACATATCCCAAATGAAAGAACAGGAGAAAACTCCAGGTAAAGAGCAAAACAAAATACAGGCAAGCAACCTACCAAATACAGAGTTTAAAACAATGGTTATAAGGATGCTCAAGGAACTTAGTGAGAACTTCAACAGAGAGATAAGATAGTAAGCATAAAAGAGGACACAGAAACCATAAAAAAGAACCAGTCAGAAGTAAAGAATATAATTAACTGGAATGAAAAAAATCACAAGCAGGCTAGATGAAGCAGAGGATCAAGTCAGCAATTTGGAAGAAGAGGTAGCAGAAAACACCCAGTCAGAACAGGAAAAAGAAAGAAGATTCCAAAAAAAAATGAGGATAGTTTAAGAGACCTCTGTGACAATATCAAGCATAACAACATTTGGATCATAGGGGTATCAGAAGAAGGAGAGAGAAAGCAAGGGATTGAGAACCTATCTGAAGAAATAATGACTGAAAACTTTCTTTTTTTTTAATACAGATTTTATTGGGGAATTAGGGAAGGGTAACAGACAAGTTGCTGTCCTTTTGTTCTTCAGTCTAGTTGTGGAGGATGTCGCTTCACTGGCCCATGTTGGTGCCATCATTATGCTCTTCCTGGGTGTGGCAGTCGCTTGCCAGCCATTGGATGGCCACTCATGGTGGCTCGCGGCAGCTCACGAAAACGCACTCCACTGCAGCCTACACCATCGCCGGCGATGATAGCCCAGCTCCAGGTCGAGCTATTGTTCAACATCTTAACTGTAGCAGGTGCAGTGTCACTGGCCCTCATGTGGGATCTGAACCGGGGCCCTGCTGCTCAGAGCTGGCATCCTAAGTCAACTCTTAACCAATGTGCCACTGGGCTGACCCAACTAAAAACTTTTTTAACCTGGCAAAGGAAATAGATATACAAGCCCAGGAAGCACAGATAGTCCCAAGGATGAACCCAAACAGGCCCACACCAAGACACATTATAATTAAAATGGCAAAGTTTAAAGACAAAGAGAAAATCCTAAAAGCACCAAGAGAAAGGAAACTAGTCACTTATAAGGTAGTTCCCATAAGATTGTCAGCTGATTTCTCAACAGAAACTTTGCAGGCCAGAAGGGATTAGCACAAAATATTCAGTGATGAAAAGTAAGGACCTAAAGCCAAGATTACTCTACCCAACAAAGCTATCTTTTAGAATCGAAGGGCAGATAAAGGAACATAGTCAATAATATTATAATAACTATGTATGCTGTGAGATGGGTACTAGAATTGTTAGGGTGATAGATGGGAAGGTACTGGGGGGCAAGGTATAAAAGGTGAAGGGAATAAAATCTACAAACTGATCATTACAAAATAGTCATGGGATGTAAAGTAAAGCATAGGAAATATAGTCAATAATATGGTAATAACTATGTATAGTGCCAGGTGGGTATTAGACTAGTCAGGGGAATCACTTCACAAACTATATAAATGTCTAACCTCTATGCTGTACACCTGAAACTAATATAAAATAGCACTGAATGTCAACTATAATTGAAAATTTTTAAAAGGGTCGAAAAGTTGAAGGACAATAAGAAGTTCAAATCTCCAGGTACAAGACAGAAAAGTCATGGGGATGTAATATATAGCATGGGGAATTTAGTCAATAATATTGTGATAGCATAATACAGTGTCATATTGTTGCTGGACTTATTATGATAATCACTTCTTTAGGTATACAAACATTAAATAACTATGATGTGCCCCTGAAACTAACATAATGTTGTATGTCAGCTATATTTTAATAAAAATCTTTTAAAAAAGATTCAATTTGGGATCAACTATGCTGAAATGTCTGGAGGGCAGAATATTGTGACATAGTCATATGGAATTGGTTTGATGGGCTTTATTTGCATATAAAAAAGCACATTACAGGGAGGAACCTGCCTCATATGAATGTTCATCTGGGGCCAGAAGGGTGACTAAATTGGTAGCTTTGATCTAACTGAATGTAAGTGGTCATGATATTGTTAGTCCGTAGTTTCTATTCTGTACCAGACACTGGATTGGTTTTTGTTTTCTCTAATTCTTGTACCTGTGATGTTTTCCTTGAAACCTGGGCCAAGACTTCCATGAGCTGCTGGAAGGTGTTTATATTTTAATTATTTGTCTTTCTGTAGTTTTTCCCTTTCAGATCCATATATTCAAGGGCAAAGATCACATCTTATAATGAATGAGCTGCAGCATGATACGGTGGAAACAGCTGAAAGTTTGCCATTAAACTGATTGTCCCATTTTACAGGCAATGAAACAGGATTAATAAAAGGAACGTAATTTATCCAAAGTGACACTGCTGTTAGGAGGTGGAGCCTTGATGAGAATCCAGGTTAATATTCAAAAACTCATAATCCCATTTCCCTCACCCTCCTGAACAATGATAAAGGATCAAACTATGTGATGGTGATTTGGTCCTAATGTATAGTTGGATCCTTTCTGTGCTGCTTAAACATACATCTATATTTACTGATGTCTTGTATTTTTGCACTTTGAAAACTTGAAAAATAAATCAGACAGTGGAAGTAGGTACAAAGGAGTAACAGACATATTAGCTGCTGTGTACAGAGGTTTAAAGGTTCAGTTGCTTATGTTAATTGTGCTATAGTGCTTGGCTTTCTTTAAATGTTGCACTCAGACCTTGGTGGTAGCTTTGTTGCAGCAGCTCCTCCTTCCAGATGGTGAAACTAGGCTTGCGTGGCTTGAGAAGTGATGCAAGATCTGACTTAAGGTAGCTTCTGGTCACGTTTGGCAGTGACTGACCTTACTACTATATTAGAGCCTTCTTCTCTCTGTCACATGGCAGACATAGTTGCATGGAACCTGACAAAGTGATGCGTTAAGCTCAGAGCTTTACTAAGAGTTGCATCACCTGAAGGGAACTTGGCAGACCAGTTACCACTGTGACAAGTGAACCAGACACTGGGTTCCAACAGTACCCCAAGCCTTCAGGGAACAACTGAGGTCCTACAAGTTGGCCAATGATTCTGCTGTTGATAACTCTTTTGACTTTCTGTGGAGACGATGTGTACCAAGAATTCTACTTGGAATAGACTGAAGGCCCATGGTTCAATCTGGTTGGAGAGCAGTGACCACAGAGACTGGTCTTTGCTGGGTGGTCTGGAGCAGAGTATTCTAGTTCAAGAGAATAAATTGGAAATCTGCCTACATACACATTCATGGGACAGTCTAATGTGTTCTGGAAGAAATCACTCATGAAGCACTGCATTTGAGCATCTGGTACACTATACAAACATCAACACAGAATATCTAAATTTATTTAATCATTTATTCTTTCATTCAACAAGTATTTATGGGCTGCCAGCCACAGGCCAGACACTATTCTAAACCACAGAGGCTCAAAGACAAATGAGATACAGTCCCTGCTCTCAAGGAGCTCACAGTCAAATGAAGAGACAGATGTATTATTGGGCAATTATAAAACAAGGTGGGATATTATTGGCAAGTATAAAACTACAAGGGATATTATTGGAGTACTAAGAAAGGACCTCTAAGTCAGCCTGGTGTGTGAATGGGGTTTCAGGGAGACTTCCTGGAAAACGTAGCTCTTGTGTTGAAACTTAAAATAGATGCTATAGTATACCTGGCAAAATATAGGGAGAATAATAGTTCATGTAGAGGATGTGGCATCAAGTAGCAGTGAGCCTTTCTTTTTTTTTTTNGTGAGTTTTCCGAAAGCTTGATCACTAGAGAAGTTGTTTGATCACTGATGTTCCCACAGATAAAATACACTAGAATATAAAGGATGCTTGAAGATGTTTCTTCTCCTCCAGGTCTTCTTTAGGTTTAAGAGAACCTTGGTTATTTTTGAGGCTTGCAGTACATTAAACAATAAAGAAATGCCAAAGGAAGTTAAAACAATGTGGTATGTTTTAAATGTTTACATGGAATAAAATAAAGCTTTTACCCCTCAAAATAAAATGTATTATATTCCCATTTTACTGTAGACTGTCAAAGGTCTGAATATAAGGCCCATTATTACTGAGGGACTGGGGCAAATGGACCTCAAGTTCCACACCCTTGAGCTTGACCCTGCTCAACTTGTAAGACTTCTAACTTGTTGGCACTTAAAAGCATTTTTCAACAACTGTTTTCTGCTTCTGAGAAATAGTTCTACACTTCCATAAAATGCACCTGGAAATATCGGCACATTTTGGATAATAGCTTTCATATTTCAAAATTAGATCTGATAACTTACTCTATGGTGAAATGAGAAAAACAGAAACTTAACCAGAAGAAATACTATAAAATGCAGCTTATAGGTTTATTTAGGTTGATATACCTAAAACTATGCATATGTAATGAGGTACAGTATCATCTCACTAGGGGGAAATATGTTTTGGACATGAATGCTATTCCTTTTATTAAGTTTTAAAAGGTAATATATACATAGGCAGTATTAAAAGTACATATCAGTGAGAGCTTTTCAGTGTAAATTGGCATAAATTATCCTTGAGTTCTCCAGAACTAAAATGCTTTGCAATAATCTTTATGAGTGTATCCATGCCCACAAAATTGAATAATAAAGACTATGAGGACATAGTCACAGAATCTTGTTGTAGACAAGGGTTTCACACGATGGCAAAGGATTGTGTCTCCCTTGTGATTACATACAAGTGAACATCCTTCTGGTGATCAGAATTCTAATTTTATTAACTGCTATTTATAGAGCAGTATATTGTGGCAGGCACTCTGCTATTAATATTCACTAAGACTCTGAAAGAATGTTTCTTATTTATCACTGTTTCTTATTTATCACTGCAACCATAGTATGGAGGAGACAAGTAAGAGCTTGATAATTATTTGTGGAATGTGTTTGAATGAATATGCTATCACATTTGATCCTTACATTGACTCTGTGAAATATGTATTATAAACTGAATTTTATAGATGAGAAGCAGAGGTCAAGTATCTAGTAAGTAGTAGAGTTAAGATTCAATTTTGGGTGGAAAATTCAAGATGGTGGAGTAGATAAACACTGTGCCTGCATCCCTCCATGGACAAATTAAAATTACAAAAAAATTATAGAGCAATCAACCTGGAGAACCATCTGAAGTCTGACTGAACAGAAGTTTTACAACTGAGGATATAAAGAAGAGGCCATGTCGAGACTGGTAGGAGGGGGAGACATGGAACTGGCTAACCCCAAACCTCCATGTGGTGGTTGAAAACCAGGAG
>NW_017731530.1:1804318-1832762 GCF_001890085.2 Hipposideros armiger
AGAAGGCAGTGTCACTGGCCCTCATATGTGGGATCCGAACCAGGGCCCTCTGGCATCCCAAGCCAGCTCTTAACCAACCCGCCACTCTGCCAGACCACAATGGGCCTTTCTTAAGAATGTCATGGAGTTTATTGTAAATGGAGCACAGTTAGGATGATTATAATATGTCTAGAGACAATCTTCTTTGTCTAAAATCATAGCCATGTTGTTCTCTCTTAAGTTCTAATTCAGTGTGATCTACAGATATTCATAACTTGAGTAGTAAATCAGATTTAAATGATGAGTGCCTACTAATCATTACAACAAAATAACTTGTTGCTCTACTCCTGGATAAAGATGCTTAAAGCTTGATAGGATCCATTGGTTTCTGCAGGGACCAGTATGCTAAATGAAACAGAAATATAACTGGTACCATCATCCCTGCATCTTTTAGATTTTAATGGTAGCACGAATCTCCACCATCCCTCTCACCCCTGGTATGATATTGTTTTTGATTTACTATCTTGGCCCATGGGACAAGAGCAGTTTCAAAGATTTCCATTTGGTTTCCCCCAGTGTGAGAGCCTCTATTGCATAAGCTGAGGACACAACTTGGGGGTTACTTTAACTAACATGCTAATTCCAATTATAAGGTCGATAATTGAGGAAGTGACCACAGAGTGGGTCCATGAAACTTATAGTTCAGACTTTAGCTGTAACTAAATAAACTGCATTTATTACCTGACTTCTGTAAGCCCCACTCTAACAGGAGAACCATAATAATCTTTTGGTTCTCTGGGGTTCAAAGTTCAGACTCTAAACTCAGTAGCCTCGATATGTCTGGGTATTTTCCTCTCCCCAGTGTACTCAGTTACAAAACTTAATGGCTGTAGACCCCATTGGGGAAGAACTGGGGAAATTATTACAATATGTACTTATCACAGTGTTGTAGTGTTTTTCCTTTTAGGGATCCTTTCAAGTCAAGGGATTCTGGATCAGAAAACTGAGCAAGAGGTCACAACTTTTTTTCCTAATTGTAGAATTTAAGCATCACCCTTGTTGGCTATTGGTCTATTTTGCCCATCCAATGTC
Organism: Hipposideros armiger; assembly: GCF_001890085.2. Taxonomy (NCBI): domain Eukaryota; kingdom Metazoa; phylum Chordata; class Mammalia; order Chiroptera; family Hipposideridae; genus Hipposideros; species Hipposideros armiger. Next base: position 1,805,390 of record NW_017731530.1, read on the forward strand.
ATGTTACATTAACCATCTCCACAACTCCCTGTGGGTCAAGACCCCTTGGCTACCTTTCCAGTCTTGCATGCCATTATGGTAATTGCAGCATCTTGGCTTCTGATAGTTAAGTATCCTCACCTACCCTCTACTTTGGGGCCCCCTCATCTCCCATGACTACTAATGAGCTCAGTTCTATGATTCCCTCCCCTACAGTCAGCCCCAGCCTACAGATTAAAGCCATCACGAATTCTTAGGGATACCCATGCCCCTACCACCATTGCATTTTAATGGCCTTAGTAAATGGTATGTTCTCTAGGCTTTACTGTAGAACATAATCTCCTGGCCTTTTAATACAGTCATTCCAGCATGACCACTCTCTTAGTCTCTTTATTTCTTTCTCTACCGTCAGCAAGTGCAACCCAAGCATTTCCATTTCTCTCAGCATTGGCTATAGCTTTTCCCCAAGCATTTAAGAGCTTCTCTAGCAGTGTCTGCTGCATCCTTACCAAGGTATTAAATATATTTTGTCTTGGAGAAAGTGCCACCAAGCCAATACATTTTTGCTCATTTAATATTATATTCTGGATTCCTTGATACACATTCTGGTTACCTTGCATCAGGGTCTAATCAGGAAAGAGAAACTACACTGTAATTGAACAGGGGATTTTTAATATAAAGTATTATTAAACTATATAGGGAAGAAGCTATAAGGATATAAAAAGGACTCTGAAGGGAACCCTAGGGTGGAGGAAGCGTACCCACAGAAGGAACAGTTTGGAAGGAAAGCTCCCTCTCCAAGGCTAGTCTTCAGACTCTACGGAGGTAGGGGTGGTTGCAACTGATAGCCAAGATGTTTGCTGGGTTTCCTGGGTTAGAACTGGTCTGCCATTGTCAGGCAGCAGGAAAGAACCCTTCAGAGTGTAGGTGAGCTGAGGCTGGTGGACAGGCATGGAGAAGGAGTTGGGTTGGGGCACCACTTCCAGTGCAAGTCCTGGAGTGCATGAATGTTCACAATAAAAAGACTGCAGTGAGGTAGTACCCTCAGACTGGTGTGAGGTCACCAATGGAAGCAGTGCAGCTCCACATATACTCTTATACATACATGAGCACTCCCATGCAATAATATTACAATATCACCCCCTATTTCTTTCTAACAAGATAGAGCTATCATCCTAACAAGTGAAGAAATTCTCACCCTTCCCCAAAATGAGAAGACACACAGTTCCAATGGTCTCAAGTGTCTCTGCAGAGCCACCACCTTCAGGGCATCCATCCAGATGATCCCATCCCAGATTTTAGGGTTTCAGTTTTTCCCAAGTAGGGTCCTTAGCATAATGGACTCGCCTTGAGTGAGTGTTTAAGCATCTCTGGGCCTCTACCTCTCAACTATCAGATCTCCAGTTCTGCTCATGGTGTCTGTTCTTCCACTTCCATACACAAAGGCCACTTTGGTAAGCTACCAAAGATATACTGTAGCTCTCACACTTAGCTTTTAACTGCCTATTAGTGGCTCACAGTTTCCCATCATCCCTCTGTAGGGCATCAAAACAATTTAGAAGTTTTGGTTATTCTTGTAGTTATTGTTACCTCACATCTTTCAAATGTCTGGATTGTTTCTTATGCAAGGGTGTTTACTTCCACTCATACATTTTCCCAGGTGAAATCTCTAGCAATTGAGCTGCTAACTTGTGCTAGGGGCTATCTAAGGCCCACTTATGATTTAGGGTAGCATTCTCTTTGTCTGTAGGTGATGAATAAGCCAGTCTCATGTTCTTATCTTATCACATGTTTTCTTAGACCACCCTCAGTACCACTTGCATTAGTTCACGCCTACTGAGAAGCAGATGCGAAGAAGGAATTAGACCTATAGGAGATTTATTGGGATAATGACCTGGGGAAGGTGGGGAGGGGCTTCAGGTTACATACAGGTCTGACATCTGCAGAATGTGAGAGAGAAAGTGGATTGGGAAGGAGGAGTCTTAGACTGCAGTGTGATTGCAAGAAAATTTCACCCAGGCTAATGAGGAGTCCTCAAACAACATCACCGATTGGAGAATCCCTGCATCTTGCCAGGTTGGTCCTGCCCAACTGAGTGCCCTGCCGTGCTCAGCCATTGTCTGGGAGCAGCCTGTGGGAAGTGCGGTCTTGGTGTGAAAACAGTCCAGAGAGAAAGCATTTGGGAGAAGGGCATTAGCCAATTATTCTCCTAACGGTAGTAAATTTGAACAGCACATTTTCATTGCTGTTTTGGGAGTCTGCACCACAAAGCAAACTTTCTGGCACTCATCAGGGGGTGGTTGATGGATCAGGGTACTGAGCTGGAGGAGACAGCAGCTGTTTGGGTTTGAAATAGCTGAAGTGGGAGGCATAATAGAGAAGGGACTGAGGCTTGGCAGAGTCACAGGATGGATGGTGTCCTGACTGATCCCGAGCTGAGCTGGAGCCAGATCGAGAGCTTCAGCAGACATCAGTGGTGGTGGATGAACCACCAAAGGTGGACATGAGAACCTAGTACCAGCCAGATCTGGCCCTCACCATCTGTAATTACTTTTAAACAGTGATAGAATCAGAATTAGAAAGGCAGTATGGGGTAAGTGGTTTAAATTCAGCATTTGGAATTAGATCACCTGGGTCTACATTTCAGTTTACTTACCAGTAAAATTTAGATAATAGTATTAGTCTCAGAGGAATGTGATGATGAGGATCAAGGAATATAATCTACACAAAGCTCTTATCATAGAACATGACACATTGCACTCACTAGATTTCCATTCTAAAAAATGTTCAACAGTTAATCAAAGACTAGAAACATTTCACAACTACAAAAGTGAAAGAAACAGGGAGTGGAAATAAGAAAGATAAGCAGGGCGGTCAGAATATTTCACTGATCGTATTCTCTTGCTATGAGGTTTCATTTTGAAGATGGACAGCTCAGAATACCTTGGTCCAAAAGACAGTTTTTGGAATTTATAACTGAATTTATAGAGCTACAGCAGTGAGCAAGCTGATTAAAACCTCTGGACTAGTATAGCTTACATTCTAGTGGCCGAAGGCTGTGTGCACCCTCCTTTCTGCAGAAATCCTCTCTGTCTGCATCAGAGGAGCTCTCTGCAAAGGTTAGGGATTCAGCTAGAGCAGGGAGGCTGTCTGTAGATTTCAAGGAGGGTTAGGGAGAGAAAAATCCCCCCTTGCCATCCCTATAGGTTTATTAGAACTTTCTTCTTTCTCAGTAGACTGTATAATGGTTAAACCTGTAAGCTCTGCCCAGATTTGCGTTTTGCCTTTACCCAACAATGAGTAGTTGTGTCTCCTGGATATGCCACTTTGCTGCATGGGCTTCATTTGCCCCTCTAGGGACGGCATCACTAACTTCCCTTGCCCTCTGATTTCCAGTTGGGTCAGCCATTAGGAGATGATTCAGGAGATCAGAGAGAGGGAGGATAGAGGTCAGGGTATTTGTTCTAGCCCCCTGCCTGCCAGGTCACAGTTTGGCAGTGGCTGTGTCCTTCTTTCAGAAGGTGTTGCCTAGTCTTGCAGTGTTTCAGCCTGGAATAGAAAGGATGTACTAATGGGATTATGACCGCAATATGAGGTTTCCTCTAACCTTGCCCACAACTTTGTAAATAGTCCCTTCATGAAACTCTCCTTACTCCTTTTAAGGGTGCCATTGGTTCCCCACTGGAATGGATCTCAACTGATACAACTGTTTTTCATCTCTAAATAGGTTTCTTCATTTATAAAACAGGGATAATAATAGCACCTCTATCACAGAATTTTTTGTGATGGTTCAATGAGGTACTGTAGGTACAATTCTTAGCATAGTGCCTAAAACATAGTAAGTGTTCAGTGAACGTTAGCTGTCATTATTGTTACCGTTATCCTTACAATTACCATTTTTATTTGAGATCCAAACATTGGGACTAAGATAGGAATGCTGAAAGCTGGGCTTTCCACCAAAATCTCCACTCAAGTCAGGATACTTGGCAGCATGTAAGTGAAACCAAAAGCTGGGTCCCATAAGGCTCATTACATGATAAATCCACCTCTGCTGATATCCCTGTGACTGATACGACTCACAGCAGGATAGTTCTGATCATCATGATTTCTGAGCGCATTTATAAGGCCAAAGGTTAGTGCTATTCCCGTTTATGTATCCCTCGATGCAAATTAAAATAATTTAAAGAAGGAATTCTTAATCAGTAGCATGAGGTAGAGGAAAATGCCTTTTAAGCACAAAAAAAGGCATGACTATGACTTAGAGAAACAAGGCTTATTTTATCCGAAATGCTATATAATTCCTGAATATATAATTTATTACAGTGAAAAGAAAGCGATACCTAAAATAAATACTGCAATTTATCTTCATTATCTGTCTAACCACTCTTATGGCCTCACTATGGCTTGGATCAGTTAGTTTATTTGGTCATTTAAGAGATAATAGTCCTAATGAGGCTGGGTTGTAGATTTTATTTCCATGGAGGCTTCAGCACAGAGAAATATTCTGCTGCATGATTGAAGACTGTACTCATAGCCTGATATTAAATTTGTAAGTACGTAATGATGATTACAAGAGGAATGGAGACAAAGTGGGGGTGAGGCGTTTGGTACTTATCAGTTCGAGCAAGAGGAAGAAAACTCCAAGAGCATGTTTTTATGGAAGCGGGTAAATAATAATAAAAGGTTATTTTTTTTGTATGTAAAAGGATTAAATTGTCATGTAAAGAAAGAACAATGTAATAAATGTACAAGTTTTAGTAACATGCCATTAGTTTCCTAAGGCTGCCATAACAAATTATCGCAAACTGGGTGGCTTAAAACAACAGAAATTTATGCTCTCAGAGAGTTGGAGACTAGTGTCCAAATTAAGGTGTCAGCAGGGACATGCTCTCCCTGAAGGCTCTAGGGCAGTTGTTCTCAACCTTCCTAATGCCGTGACCCCTTAATACAGTTCCTCATGTTGTGGTGACCCGCAACCATAAAATTACTTTCGTTGCTACTCTATAACTGTAATTTTGCTACTGTTATGAATCATAATGTAAATATCTTTTTGTTTTCCTGTGGTCTTAGGCGACCCCTATGAAAGGGTCGTTCGATCTCCAAAGGGGTTGCGACCCACAGGTTGAGGACCGCTGCTCTAGGGGAAGATCCTTCCTTGCTTCTTTCTAGCTTCTGGTGGTTGCTGGCAATCCTTGGCTTGTGTCAGCATTAACTGACTTCTGCCTCTGTCTTCACATGGCTCTCTTCTCTGTGTGTCTGTGTCCAAATTTTCTTCTTTTTCGTAAAATTACCAATCATACTAGATAGAGGGCCCACCCTAATCCAGTATGACTTCATCTTAATGTGATTATATTTGTGAAGACTCTACTTCCAAATAAGGTCACATTTACAGGTCTGGGTAGACATGAATTTTGGGGGGACATTATTCAACCCATATTGTGTCTGTCACCCTAACTACTCAAGAATTGGTTCATCTCTTTGTGGCTTTTAGGCTCTTTTTTTTTTCTTTTCTTCTTTGATACGTGATTGTTATCTTTTTAGCCATTTTTCTTTTTTCTTTCTTTTTTTTTAAAATTTGATTTGCTCATTTGGTGATTACACAGCAGACAGATTCTGTCTGTGGGGCAAGTGGTTTGTCTCACTTACCTCCATGGAGTGTAGGCTCATATTTCCACTATCCCTTTGTTACCTTGCGGATATGGTGTGGTGGGGAAGGAGACTTCATTGATTGCTGAACCATCGGCAGCCTTCTGCACATGGTGTTTTATAGTCCATAGACCTGAATGAGATGCCCTGACTGGTAATTCCCAGTGCTGTGGCCCACCCACCACTTCTTCCTTCCCTGTATTCTTTTCCCTGAAGCTATTCCCAGAGGACACCTTTGGCAAACAGATTTCTGTTTGACCCTACTTAATATAATACTTAAAAAAAAATCCTACACTTCTTGCCCACTTCACCAGCAGATGTACCTTTACAATAATTGAACACATAGAACTGATGGATTGTTGGGCAGAGCGGAAACTTGGAAGAACAGACAGAGATTCCTCTACCTTTTAAACCCTTCTCTGCTCAAGAAAGGAAGAGTTGTCAGGTTGATTGTTTAGGGTCTGGGACAACTGATTGTGGTCTGATGATCAGGTTACTGTGTCCATGCTCGTGCACTCATGGGCTCTTCTCTGCGAGCCTCCATCATGCTGCTGGTGCAGCGAGAAGGTCGCCCCCCTCGAAGCATGTCTGCGCTTATTGGTCATCGCTTTGATTTCTGTACCATATAACTGGCCAGAAGATGGTTAAGAGCCTCATCTGGCTTAGAGGTTGAGGCTAAGAAGTCTCCACTTAGTTGTTTAGGCTGTGCTGCATCCACAGTCCAACCGAGTTTTACCTTCATTTTGTACTGGAGGTGACTGGGCAGGGCTAAGCCAAGAATAAACAAACAAATATCCCGGCACTTTGCACTTTCCTTCCATTTTACGTGTGTTGGAGGGCCCTCTGAGGAACCTCTGAGGCGGTGTGATTGTCAGAGCATAATACTCATATTTTGAATCCTTTAGCCAAATATTATCAACACCACAGCAATACTTCTAACAAGTATATTACAAGGAATGTATAATATAAGAGAGCTTGGTACATTTGTTGACTGAACTTACTCAGGACACTCATTATTTCAAATAATAGGGAATTGGCCACATTGTAGCAAAACATGGTATGTTCTAGGCAGGTCATTTCAAAGGTGAAACTATGTTACACTGTTATAGGAAGCGTGAAGCATGTACTTTGAAAGCAGCTTTGTACTTATTCATTGCAGTGGTGTACTACAAAAGAGAAGATCATTTCATAGTGGCTCTGACTAATATGTCACTAGCTAGTAATTAAAGGCTAATGCTGGTATCTCTGTATAATGCTTTGTTTCTACAGGACACAACACTCTCTTAATAGTGGTGTCAATGCGGCATGTCTTATTAAACTATTCGGTGACTAGCTTTGAGACTGTGGCAATATTTCAGATCCTGTTATTAACTGAAAATATACTGGAGTCTAGTTCTTTGTCTTATCAAAGACAAAGGTTATTATAATTATGAAGAACCTAATTTATGAAAGATCTATGACAGGATCATTAGTTAAAACAGAATTTGGAAATGTGGCTTATTTCAAGTTAGGCCAAAGTATATATTAAACTACAGATGCCATTGAAACCAGCAGGATTGGTTAAAAAGAGCTAAATTTCAAAATCCTGATGTATACAATTTTGACATAATAATTGCTTTATTTCATAAGAATAAGTGTATAATATATTTAAGGAATTATAATTTTACCTATATCCAATTATAGTCATTTAACATTTTTACTCACTTAACATTTTTACTGTTCCAAAAGAACCTAAGCTGACATAAATAATGATTATTAGAAATATATATATATGTGTGTATGTATGTATATATACACAGTTATTCTAAATATTTTGGTACAGATATGTATAAATTTTCAATAAGTTGAGAAAAAAGAGAGAAACATGTTTTTGTGGGGACTTGTTCCAGAACTTGATGGACTGTTTGATGGGACAAACTCCTACTTGATTTTTCCCCACAAGAACAGGAAGAATTTGTTGCTCTGGTACCATTGGTAAGAGTGCAATAGTAATTGCTTACCTCTAAGGCTATTTTTGCTGAAAATGACAGTAAAGTTCTTTTGTGACTTTTATTTCCAAATATACATGTATGTCTGATGATATGTCAAAGGCAGCACGTCTTAATTATATTCTACCTCTTTCTGGCTCTGTCAGTGGGCTTTCAGGAAATGGAAGAGCAGCTTCGTTTTGAGTCTGAGGAAGCAATGCCTACAACCAGAGTCTAGGAGAGCTTGCCAGGGTGGGGGGTGAACAAAAACCCACAAAAATTAAATACTTATCCATGGTGACCCAGAACATCATTAGGCCCCAATCCTCTGCCTCCTGAGAAAAGGCCTCTTTTTGCTCTTTTATGATGTTATATTCCTTCCTGTGGCACCTTCTGAGCACACCTCTCAGTGTGTGCTTTGGTGTGGCTGCATTTATTGAGGCTGTTAACTGGACCTTGACATGCATGTTCCACTTGGTGGTGTTAGGCAGATTCAGATTTAAAATCTGAACTAGGTCCTTCTGATCACATACTGACTTCAATTCTTTTGGACAGCTTCAACTTAGTATCACTGGAAATTCCTTGCACGGATCATGAGTAACATGTGATCCCCAAACTCTTCTCAGTTCATTAAAACCTTTCATCTCTCCTAGGGCATCTGAACTGGGTAACTTTTTCCCCAATGTAGGCTGTCTTATCTCTTAATCATTTAAAGAAATATTTAACTGTATGAAAATAAGTTTAAAACCAAAAGAGAAAGATTATTCAAGGATGTTTGCACTGCTTTTACTTGGCTTACTTGCTGGGTGAGTCAAGTTCCCCACTCGTTGCTAACGAGGTTGTCTGAAACCTGCCAGCCTAACCCTTGCTTGTCTCAGAAGGGTCCTGTGCTACTGAAGCTCTTCTCATGGCACAGGCATTGTTATCCCTTGTATCCATGGCTGTGTCTGTTAAGACCTTTTATACAATAGCCTCAGAACTCTGGTTGCAATTAGAGTTTTGATTAGCTGTCAGTGATGTCATAGCCATGGCTATTTTAAATCCACTGTGCTAAGTGTTTTCCTTTTCTTAATGTACTGTAGAAATTCCATTTCTTGACAGCAATAAGACACTTCAGGCAGTGTGTTTCAGGGCCAATATTGCACTTCTCATGGAGTTAACACACTTGGCCTTCAGCCTCATGACTTATAACACAATCTGAGTTATGCTATAATCACCCAGATATATACATGGCCTGTTGTGTTTTATTGCTTAAATGGAACCTGTCCCAGCGCCTCATCAACTGACAAGGTGGGAATATAGCCCCAAATGGCTGTTCAGATTCCCACTGGGAGTTGCTTTTGGTCAGATCCTCAAGCCTTTCAGGGTTGCGCTGAAAACTCTGGAGGCCTTTGGTACACTTACCACACAGCAGAAATCAAACCCTACAGCCTCCCAGGCCTCACTGCCAGACTGCCCAGCTTAGGTTGCCAAATATCTCCCCCTCAACACATTTATTGAACTTTAAAACAGCAGAACAGCATTGAATGAAGTCCAGTAATTTTTATAGGATATATTTTAGTCACTAGACTTTGAAGACTCTTCCAACATTAATTATAAAGTTTCTGTGTCTGGATAACATATTGTTAACAGTTATTTTGCAAGTGCTAATGGCAAGATGGAAGATTTCCAGTAATTTTATTGAGGAAGTGGCAATTAAAATGTTGAGCACTATAGGGTACATACAAAATAAAAATAATCTCGCAAACACGGCACTGTACTTTATGACAAAAATGGGGATATACGTCTCACTTTCAAACTGATATGACGATTTGGTATTTCCACCTCTTTTTGTTCAAGGAAGATCAAGGGATCTCTCATTTGTTTGTTAACATTTAAAGGCAGTGCAAAATGCCAGTGCTCCAGGCTGGTTTGATATTATTTACCACAACATCATGAAATGATTTTAAGACAAGTTGTTATCCATATTTCTTTCAATAACAAATATCACTAAAATGAGATCATTGGCTTTGTGTGACAATTTATGACTCTGGAAATGCACGAGTTGTCTTTTCTAAAGACTTTCAAAGACCTCATGTAGCATGGTTTTCCCTCCAGAGCACTCTTGTGTGACCACCCATCTTCCAAACTCACCCTACCACAGTCAGCCAGCAGCTTTGGGTCGTGAGCCTGTCAGAACCCTGAGAGCACAATGATCAACAGTGGGAAGCAGCAGACAGCATGGAGAGTCCTCCAGTATATATGGTGTCAGAGGCAAGACACAGGGTTAAAAGGACTTGACCAAGGTCACACAGCTGGGTAGATGGTTCATGTGGACTCTGGGGCCAGGGGAGTAACATCTTTATCAAATTACTTCCAATCATTTTAAATTCAGACAGCAAATTATTAATTGCAGAATCAAGACCACTGGAATCAAAACAAACTGATTTTCTGTCAGTGTGGTGCTACTATATTTTGAAAGGGATTTTAACCTGAATAAAGCTGTTTGTAAAGAAAAAAAAAAAAAAGAATGAAAGGGATTTTAGACCAGAAGTACAACTGCTTTCCAACTTTCCTTGATCACCACTTCCTTTTTTAAGGCATATTCTGACTGCTATATAACTTAGGCCTAGGTTTCCCTCATTAATTGGTAAAATAATTTTTTTTACCTTAACTACAATTTATATTTTCCATATTGGTTTAAATCTATAATAGGAATGCTTATCAACATTGGCTGATATCAACACTATGTTGTAATAGCACTGCTTGAAGTTTCCTGCTAAAATATTTACCTTAAGGTTCTGCCTTTCTGGAATTGATGTATACTGCCCTTGGACTTCCTTTGTGGATCATTTCTTTAAAACATCCTTTTCTCTGAAGGATCATACAAAAGCAGTGGGATCAGGAACTAGCTCTTCTCACTCAGGAACACTAAACATACAGAAACTGAAGTTACCCAGGAGTTTTCCACCCACTTTTGCTAAATCAAAAGGGTTTTTAAAAACATTTTAAGGGTCAACTCAGAAAGGGAATGATTTTCAATGTGGTTTTGTTTTTGTTTTTTTTTTTTAACCTGGGTATTTATGAAATTAATTCTTACATTTTTCATATTACGTTATTTACTTATTCTTATGAATTCTAAATATTAAAGCAGATTATTAGATTACTCTTTAGATTTTTAAAGTATTTTGTTTACTAAATCATCAAAGACATATACATTCCAGTTAAATAATTCATGTCTAGAGACTCACGATCTAACCAAAAAATAAATACTTCTTTAGGCTGCCGTCCTATGAGAGGATTTGGCATTTTTTGATTTATTACTTCTCATGAGAGTATTTATTTTTGTTATTTATTGCTTAGTAGATATTCTTGTTCATATTAGGTGACTATATTATCTCTTCATAGGGGGCAAAGCATGCCTTTTTATTTTTATGCTAAATGTCTTATTATAGCTTCACCTGATGGATACTCAAAAAAAAAATTGCTTACAAACTGATGGACATCTAAAGGTATATATTTAATTCATCCCATGTACTTTTTTCTTCAAGAAAATTAATCCCAATTCTTGAGTCACAGAAGCCATGTTTAGAAATATATATATTTGTTATATGTAAATAACATTGGAAAAATTTTTTGATTTTTCCAAGCAATTTTTAAGACCGATTAACTCAACAGAGCATGGAAGAGTGACAGGCTTCTGTATAAAAACCAAATATCAGGGGACAGATGGCAAATTTTCAGTGAATTTCAGTATAAAAATGTCACTTTTCTATTTTGGTAACATACTTCAAAGAATATGTAAAAACTAGATTTAAATTTTTTTTTTTAGCTGTGCCATCCTGCCACCTGTTGGCAGCTCAGCGGCTGCTCAGCTCAGGCTGGGAATCAAACTGGCGACCCAGTTGCTCAGAGCTCGCACTCTTGAGTGAGCACTTAACCAACTGAGCCACTCGGCCGGCCCCAAAAATAAAATTTTAAATACAATATTTTAAAGCTAGAAATGAAAAGGAATTTGGTTGCAAAGATGGCCTTGAAAATTAAAGTAGTTTTCCTCTTGGTGGTTGAGCCCTTTGGGAGCCAATTAGTGAATTCTTAACCAAAATTATGTGTCAGGTCCTGAAACAGTTAACCTCTGATAGGTGTCCAATTTATCCCTAGAATGAATGTAAGTACTCTGCAATTGGATGAGTGTCATTAAAATGAATGTGGAATAATTGTTACCTATAAAGGAGTCACTGGAAAGAATACTAGTTATCTATTACTGACACTGAAAGTTTTTATGACTAAAACTCCAGAAACCTCGCGTCTTTCCTGTTTATTTTATTGCATGTCCTTGTGATTCTGTAGCTATTTTACCAGATATTAAGAACCAAAATTTGGACTAGACCCAGTGTAATCAATGAGAGGCAGAATCTAGAGTTTGATGCTTCGGGAATTGAAGTCTGACAGCTCTGGGTTTGATTGTTTCCAACTTCACATAGATTCTTATCTATGTGAAGTTGGAAAATTCAGGTGTGTACCACTTCCCTTCACTGTATTGCTTCTAGACCGAATGGTAAGACAATTACAGGGACTGAAAGGGCAGACCACATTTTCAGGATATAGTAAATATATGAGATTTTTTTTCACCCTTTTTTATGGAAAGGACTCTTTACACCAATAAACTACCTGTTTCATGATCTTGTCAAATTATCTATAAAGAAAAATTTTGAAGATGCTTTTATTAGAAGTGTGCTGCTAGCTGTGGCAAAAAAACTTCTAGATGATCAACAAAAGCTTTTCTTCCTCTTCCAGGTCATATAGCCAGATGACATTTACCAGACTGTCTTACACTTAGGTATAGTCAGGTGACTGAGTTCTAGCCAATGGAATAAATAATAGTGATGTGTAACATTTCTGAGCCTGGTGCACAAAATCCTCCCATGATAGATTCTCTATGCTCTTTACCTTCACATGAATTGATGCAGAGGAGAAACCTGGGAAGCTGTGTGTTAAAGCTGGTGGAGCCGCAAGATGGAATGACCCCAGTATTCTGAATCAGCGTCCAAAGGTAAACCCCCGTTAATCAGGAACACTCATTTTGACTGTACATGAGTGAGAAATAAGTGTGTGAGCTATTATAAGCTTTTAAATTTTTCATAGCTGCAAGCATTACCTTAACTAATATTCTGTCTAATTAGGATCTTACATAGAATTTGTTTTATTTCATAATTTTTATTGTTTATGAATATCAGAAATGCTGTTTGTCAGCTTTCAATGATATCACTAAAAATGAGTAAAACAGTTCACATTGAATAAGTTTATCTGTTTGACCACATTGTTGCTACACTTATTTTTATTGTTTTCAACCATCCCTGAATTTACTAAAATATACAAACAAACTACTCCAATTTTGTCTTTCACTGAGGCCACATATCCCCCCATCCCCACCCCATTACTGGAATTCTGCCTAAAATGAAACAGCAACAGAACAGAGGTCAAGAACTTGGAGGGATTCATATGGGGAAAATCAGGTACAGCTTGATTTAATATCAATATTTCATGTGTTCAGAGAGTGGAGTTTCAGGCTACAAGATAACAGCCCATCATTTTTATGCCCTTCCATCTGTGAAAAGCTGTTCCTCAAAGCACAGTGTATGAACAACATAGCAGCTTTTCATTTTAGGCACCATATTTTGAAAAAAGAGAGATCTTTTGATGCATGACCAGACTCTGAAAATAATTGAAATCTATGGCGTTTTAGGACCAGACTCATAAAGAATGCAGATTTCCCTCTGAAATATATTGCTGGGGAAAGGTACAGAACACAAATCTTTAACATAATGAAAACTTTGCCTTCTGCATATATAAAACAAAGGTTATACCATCTACTATCTGCCAATGAAAAAACAAGTATGCACATTTAGGAGAGTAGGATAGGAGGAGCTGCAGGAATAAAATAAAAATGTAAAAGGAGGGTTCTGGCAGGGGAAGGGAAGAATAGATGGGACACAGAGGATTTTTACAGCAATGAAAATACTCTGTATGGTACTACAATGATGGATACATGTCATTATACATTTGTCCAAACCACAGTACGAAGAATGAATCCTTTTGTAAGCTATGGACTTTAGTCGATTATGATGTATCAGTGTAGGCTCATCAGTTGTAGCAAATGTGCCACTCTGGTGGGGGGTGTTGATAACGGAGGAAGCTGTGCATATGTGGGGGCAGGGGCTATATGGGAAATCTCTGTACCTTCCTCTTAATTTTACTGTGAAATTAAAACCGCTCTAAAAATTTTTTTTAAAAAAAAGGAAGTCAAAGATATAACACATTTAAATTTACATGAAGTTTTATTTAAAAAGTGTAAATAATAGAAATAATAGAATGATAATGGAAAGATAATATACTAGAACTTATTAGATGTAACAGAAGCAGCTCTAAAAGGACGGTTCATAGCAATCAATGCCTACATTGGGAAGGAAGCAAGAAAGATCCCAAATAAACAACTTAACTCTATGTCTGAAAGAACTAGAAAAAGAACAAACTGAGCTGAAAGGTAGCAGAATAACATTAATAGAATCAAAGAAAAGAACTATATAATCATCTCAGTAGATGCAGAAAAAGCATGTGACAAAATTCAACAATGATTCATGATAAAAACGCTTAAGAAATTAGGCATAACTTATCTCAGAGATCCATGATGGTGGAGTAGATAAACACTGTGCCTACATTCTTCCATCAACACATTAAAATTAAAACAAAATTATAGAACAATCAACCTGGAAAGTCATCTGAAGTCTAGCCAAACAGAAGTCCTATAACTAAAAATATAAGGAAGCCACATCAAGACTGATGGAGTGTTGGAGACACAGAACAGGCCCCAAACCTCCATGTGGCAGTTGAGAATCAGGAGGAATATCTCAGCCATGGGGATTCTCTCCCAGAGGAACAAGGGAACCCAGTCCTACACCAGGCACCCCTGCCCAGAGTACTGGTGCGGGGAAGAGAAGCCCCCAAAACATCTGGCTGTGAAAAATAGTAGGGATTCATACCATCTGGGTGGGATGAAAGGCTGTAGGAAAGCAAGACCACCTCTTAAATGGCCCACACAAAAACTCACTTCCTCCCAGGCACTTACCCTAGGCTCCAGTGGGGGAACTATGACTCGGGGGTGTTGGAAGCAAACGGGGCAGACTGAGGTGTGTACCTTTGGGGTAAGGGCTGGAAGACAGCATTTTCCCTGTGAGGGGTCCTGTTCCAGTGCAGCTGGCAGGTGGGTGTCATCTTTCCTGTGTTGAGCCCTCCCACACAGAGGCAAATCTGAATCTGATTGGTCTGATGAGCTCTGCAGCTCCGCCCTGCTAACTCACTGGGATCCCCCTCCCCTCAACTCCCCCAATGCGGAAGCACTTTCTCCAAGAGTAGTCAGTCCTACCCACATTGTGCCTTCTTAAAAAACCACCAGAGTCCCACAGACCTCAGGCAGGAGGAAACTGGCCTCAGTGTGCTCTGAGACTTTTGCTGAGTAGCTTCACACTTAGCACTGGCAACAAACCAGGACTTACACTAAACTGGTGACCACAATTCTTCCTACTCTAGTGATGCCCTGAGACTCTGCCTCACCCACCTGCATACCTCACGAGGCTCTATCAGTGGATGAGCCCTAAGGGACCCCCGGCAGATGGCAGCAGGCCTCGGGATGTCCTGGCTTTTTGCAGAGCTATCCAAATCTGGTACTGGTGGCAGACCATCCTCACTTAACAGCATGGCCTCTCCCATGGGCCTCCAGGTTTAGCAAAGGCAGAGAGCAACTGCAGATCACTTTGTAGCTTCACCAGGTAGCCACCAGCCAATCACAGGCAGTGGGTGACCTGGGCCTGAACTGGAGCCCCTCCCAAGAGGCCCGAGAACCAGCATATTTGGAGGTTGGCTTGAGACCACAGCAGAGCACTACCCAATTAGCCCCACATGTAGCACACACAAAGGGTGGTCTCAATAGGCACCAGAGCCCACTGGGACAAATCCCATTCAGTGGGGTAAACCCTTCCCCCCAGCAGCCCATAAGCTGTGGACATGGCCAGTGAGCCTGAGGGCTAATACCACCCACTGACATGCCAACAGCAATCAAGACTCAACTATAACAGGAGGGCACACAGAACCCATACAAGGGACACTCCTGGAATACCCAGCTCAGGTGACCAGGGACACTGTGCCCCACAAGACCCCACAGGACTACTACTTAATGCCACCTGGCAAGACTGGGACACATAGCAACCCTACCCAATACATAGAAGCAAACACAGGGAGGCAGCCAAAATGAGGAAACGAAGAAGTATGTCCCAAATGAAAGAACAGGAGAAAACTCCCAAAAAAGAATTAAATGAAATGGAGACAAGCAACCTACCAGATACAGACTTCAAAACAATGGTTATAGGGAATGCTCAAGGGATTTAATGAGAGCGTCAACAGAGTGATAGCAAGCATAAAAAAGGACCTAAGAACCATAAAAAAGAATCAGCCTGAAGTGAAGAATACAATTAACTGAAATGAAGAATGCACTAGAAGGAATCACCAGTAGACTAGATGAAGCAGAAGATTGAATCAGCAATTTGGAAGACAAGGTAGCAAGGTAGCAGAGAACACCCAATCAGAACAGCAAAAAAAGAATCCAAAAAAATGAGGACAGCTTTAAGAGACTTCTGGGACAACATCAAGTATAACAACATTTGCATCATAGGGGTACTAAAAGGAGAAGATAGAAAGCAAGGGATTGAGAACCTATCTGAAGAAATAATGATTGAAAACTTTCCTAACCTGGTGAAGGAAATAGGCATACAAACCAAAGAAGCACAGAGAGCCCCCCCAAAAGATGAATCCAAACAGGCCCACACCAACGCACATTATAATTAAAATGACAAAGGGTAAAGACAAAGTAAGAATCCTAAAAGCATCAAGAGAAAAGCAGTTAGTTATCTACAAGCGAGCTCGCATAGACTGTCGCATAGACTGTCGGCTGATTTCTCAACAGAAACTTTGCAGGCCAGAAGGGATTGGCACAAAATATTCAACATGATGAAAAGCAAAACTACTCTACCCAGCAAGGCTATCATTTAGAATTGAAGGAAAGATAAAGACCTTGCCAGACAAGAATAAGCTAAAGGAGTTCATCACCAGTAAACCAATATTACAAGGAATGTTAGAGGGACTTCTTTAAGACAGGAAAAAAAAAAGATAAAAAATATGAATAATAAAATGGCAATAATCACATATCTATCAACAATTGCTTTCAATGTAAGTGGATTAAATGCTCTAATAAAAAACATAAGGTGACTGAACAGATAAGAAAACAAAACCCTTACATAAGCTGCCTACAAGAGACTCACTTCGGATTGAAAGACATGCACACAAAAAGTAAAGGGATGGAAAAAGATATTTCATGAAAATGGAAATGAAAAACAAACAAGCAAACAAGCAAAACAAAAAAAATCTGGCATAGCAATACTTATACCAGACACAACAGACTTTAAAACAAAGGCTATTAAGAAGAAACAATGGGGGACCTAGTAATCCTACTTCAGGGTATTTATCCAAAGAAACACACAATGCTACTTCAAGGGGACATATGCATCCATATTTTCATTGCAGCATTGTTTACCATGGCCAAGATGTGGAGTCATCCTGGGTGTCCATAGATGGAAGATAAAGAGGAGGTGGTACATATATACAATGGAATATTGCTTGGCCATGGAAGGGAATGGGTTCTTGCCACCTGCAGAGGCATGGATGGACCTGGACGGTACTGTGGTAAGTGGAATATATCAGGCAGAGAAAGACATAAGCAATGTGATTTCACTTATATGTGGAATCTAAACAACAAAATTAACAAACAAAACAGAAACAAACTCATATATACAGAAAACATTTTGATGGTTTCCAGATGGGAGGGGGGTTAGGAGTGTGGATGAAATAAAGGGGAAGGGATTAAGAAGTACACATTTGTTGTTACAAAGAAGTTATGGGGATGTAGGGTACAGCATAAGCAATATAGTCAATAATATTGTAATAACTATGTATGGTGTGAAATGGGTACTAGATTTGTTGGGGTGATAGATGGGAGGGAGGTTGGGAGTAAGGTGAAAAGGTAAAGGGATTAAGAAGTACAAATTGGTAGTTACAAATAGTCATGGTGATATAAAATAAAGCACAGGGGATATAGTCAATATTATGGTGATAACTATGTATAGTGCCAGGTGAGTACTAGACTAGTCAGGGGATCACTTCTTAAATTATATAAATGTCTAATCACTATGCTGTACACTTGAAATTAATATAAAATAATATTGAATGTCCACTATAATTGAAAAATGAATAAAAGGGGAAAATGTGAAGGGGAGTAAGAGGTCCAAATTGCTAGGTACAAAACAAATAATCATGGGGATGTAATGTACAGCATAGGGAATATAGTCAATAATACTGTGATAGCATGGTACGGTGCCAGATTATTGCTGGACTTATGGCAATCATTTCTTTAGGTGTATAAATGTTGCATAACTATGGTGTACCTTTGAAACTAATATAATATTATATGTTAGCTATATTTTTAATAAAAATCTTTAAAAAAAAGAGAGAATATATCTCAACATAATGAAGACTATGTATGGCAAGCCCACAGCTAACGTCACACTCCATGGTGAATGGCTGAAAGCTTTTCCTCTAAGATAAGGAACAAGACAAGGGTGTTCACTGTCACCACTCCTACTTAACATAGTACTAAAATTCATAGGAACAGCAATCAGACTAGAAAAAGAAATAAAAGGTATCAGAAATAGAGAGGAAGAAGCATTTTTTTTTGCAGATAACATGGTTTTACGTATAGAAAATTCTAAAGATTCAACCCCAAATCTGTTAGATATAATCAATAAATTCAGTAAAGTTGCAGGATACAAAATTAACATACAAAAATCAGTAGCATTTCTATACATTAACAATACATTTTTTGAAAAAGAAACCAATTCCATTTATAATTCATCAAAAGCAATAAAATACTTAGGAGTAAATTTAACTAAGAAGGTGAAAGTTTTCTCTACTCTGAAAACTAGAATATAAAAGAAATAAAAGAAAACACAAATAAATGGAGACTTATCCTGTGTTCATGGATTGGAAAAATTAACATTGTTAAAATATTACTACTTCCAAAAGCCATTTAGAGATTTGATGCAATCTTTATCATGATTCCAATGGTATTTTTTACCGAAGTAGAAAAAACATTCCTAAAATTTATATGGAACCACAAAAGATCTCGAAAAGCCAAAGAAATCATGAGAAAGAAGAGTAAAGAAGGAGGTATCACATATTCTGATTTCAAACTGTACTATGAATTTATAGTCATCAAAACATTATGATACTGGCTTAAAAACAGACAAATAGACTAATGGAATAGAATCCAGAGCCCAGCATTGAACCCAAGTATGTACAGTCAACTAATATTTGTCAATGGAGCCAAGAATACTCAATGGATAAATGACAGTCTCTTTAATAAGTGGTGCTGTGATAATTGAATATTCACATGTAAAAGAATGAAACTGGACCCAAATCTTATACCACTCACAAAAATTAACTCAAAATGGATTAAAAACTTAAATGTAAGGCCTGAAACCATGAAAATCCTAGAAGAAAATATAGAAATAATGCTCCTTGACATGGGTCTTGGTAATGATTTTTTTGGATATGACATCTAAAGCACAAGCAACAAAATACATAAATAAAGTGAGACTACATCAAATTAAAAAGCTTCTCAACAGCAAAAGAAACCATTAACAAAGTGGAAACATAACCTATGGAATGGGAAAACATATTTGCAAACCATATATCTGATAAGGAGTTAAAATTCAAAATATATAAAGAACTCATACAACTCAACAGCAAAAAACCAAATAATCCAATTTAAAAAATGGGCAAAGGACCTGAATAGATATTTTCCCAAAGAAGACATACAAATGGCCAACATGTACATGAAAAGGTGCTCAACATTACTAGTCATTAGGGAAATGCAAGTTAAACCACAATGAGATATCACCTCCCGCCTGTTGAAATGGCCATTGTCAAAAAGACAAGAGCTAACAAATGCTGGCGTTGAATGTGGAGAAAAGAGGACCATTGTGTAATGTTGGTGGAGTGTAAATTGGTAGAGCCACTATAGAAAACAGTATGGCATTTCCTCAAAAAATAAAAAATAGAATTACCGTATGATCCACCAATCCCACTTCTGAGAATATATCCAGAGGAAATTCAATCACTAACTCAAATAGATACCTGCACTCCTGTGCTCATAGAAACATTATCTACAGTAGCCATGATATGGAAAAGCCTAACTATCCATCAATGGATAAATGGATAAAGAAGTTATGGTATATATGTATGTATATATAGGAATATTATTCAGCCAAGAGAATGCTATACAATGTCACTTATATGTGGAATCTAAAGAAAGACAGAGAGAGAGAGAGAGAGAGAGAGAGAGAGAGAGAGAGAGAGAAATCAAACTCATTATTAAAAAAAAAGAGAGGTCAGACTAGTGGTTACCAGAGGCAGAGGGTGGGGAGAGCGGGAATTGGAGGAAGGTAATAAAAAGGTACAAACTTCCAGTTATACGTAAGTATTAGAGATGTAATATACAACAACAACAGTAATAATAATAATAATAATAATAATAATAATAATAATAATAATGGAGATAAGCACTATTAAATCAAGTACCAGTGTAGAACAGCAAAGCATAAAATAGGATCCATCTTTTATTTCTAGCAGAACTCCTGGAATAATGAAAGTCAATGGAAGAATCAGGGGTTCCTGTCTATCTTCCTATCACTCCTATGGCATTGTGGGAAACATCAAGGCAAACCTCGGACCAAGGTTCTCAGGTACCATCCCAGGTCAGAGACTCATTTGTCATGTATCTAGCTTCCCATTAAGGCACCCAACAGTAGCCATAACCTTTAAAATACTGGGGGGCACTGTGACAACAAAATGACCAATTAGTTTGAGGGTGGCTCTTATAGTTCCAAACCAGTAGATGGGATTGTTGTTTCCTTTAATATACTTTTACAATCACATTTTACCATGGGAAGGCCTCACTCTGTGAAGTCAATGTGAATAATTTATTTACTTCATAATTCATATAGGAGCATCTTTTCAGAAAAGTAGCACATTTGTTGTCATACCTAAGTCAAAACAACATAAAAACTCCAACAAAAAAAATACATTTTTAAATGAATTATCTTTCTTCCAAAAGTAATTCCATCACATCTCTCATTTATGAATTGTAAGCTACTTCAATGTTTTTCAGGTGAATCATAGAATATCCTTTCTTGAAAACTTTTTAAGCATAGAGAGCTCTGAGATGTTTTTTTTGAGTCACCATTCATTCAACTTTAACTAAATACCCAGTATGTTCTAGGCCCTGGCCTAACGCCTCAAGAAATAAACAAACAAACAAACTAACAAACAAATAAACCAAAGCAGCTATGGATGTCATGAAATGGTGTGAAATGCTGAATATCATCATTTTGTTTAATCTTCACAATAATCATATAAAGCAGGGTCCTTGTTTTCCAGATAAGCAAACCGAGGCTTAGAGTGGTTAAGCTATCTACCCAAGCTAGTAAAGGGCAGGGTCTCAGTTTGTTCTACTCTAGAGTGTGCTCTTAATCTCTACATAACGTTTCCCATAATCTCTACTTGGAGATACTACTAGATACTCTTTTGGAGGGGGGAAATGTGTAAGCAAATAATTTGAATGCATAAAGAATGTCCAATGTGCAGCACAGCAGAGGGAGAGAATAAGTGTGCACTACAGAAGTGGTGAAAACAGGTGCTATCATATAAGGGTTGCTGAGTGGAGAATCAGAGACAGACATTGCAAGCAGGGGGGAATTGATTTCAAACCCAAAAAAGCATGAGATGGTGCACCAATAATGAGATTCTCCATGCAGCAGCATGAAGATTAGGCTAAGAAGTAGACAGAAGCCAATGGTTAAGAATTCTAAATGTATAACATGTGAAAGAGGTCCTTAAGTAGAGATGCTAGGTGGATTCCCACTCCCCCCACCCTTTACCCCCGCCCCCACAAAGCTGTCTGCAGTGCAGAGAATGGACAGAAGGGGGCAGTGTTGATGAGCGGGCAGAATGATGACCTTTGTACTTTCACTTTTTGTTTTGCTTCTGAGGGTAGTATTTCAGAAGAGTAAGATTTACGTCTTGTGGAAGAAGCCATACATAAATAAAGCATAATGACATTTTCCATGTATTAAAGGCCTACTATAGACTAATTGTGTGTTTGAAAATTTGCATATGCTATTTTACTTAATCTTCAAAAATATTTTTGCAATTATGCTGCATTTGTATTCCACTAGTAGATATCTATGGAAAAAAGGATCCCTATTTCATTGATGTGGAAATTGTGGCTCTGAGAGTTTAAAACACTTGCCCAAAAGAATACAACTCCCAAGTAGCCAAAGAAGGAGTTCCAATTATATTTTGAACAAGGAAAGTTAGGTGTTATTTGTAACCATCCAAATGGCTTCATTGAGATGTACAAGTACTGGCATGTCTGGTTTTCAGAAAGTCTCAATACTTTTGTAATCACTTAATATTTGGCAAACATTGGTCAGGATAGATTTTCACTCTTCCCCTTTTAAAAATAATTTTGTAATTGGAGTGTGTTCATATTGCACTGAACTATAAGGGAAAATACCAGTGACAAACAGAGCAACTCTCTTAGATTAACAGAAACCTACATAGAAAACCTAAAGAGATTGTGTAGCACTATCACACACACGTTTTTTATATTGAGTTCTGGAACTATACACTGACTGCTTGCCATTCTCTGCTGTGGGAGTTCAGGCAGCATCCAGCCAAACTAAAATAGATTTTGTAAAACCAAATTGATTTTTTTTTTTTGGTATTTGCCCTCTATGTAGCACCATTTCTCATATACTTGAGGCTGACCTAAGTTTGGGAAATTTGCCAATCAATTGTTCAGACTTCTTTATTTTATAACCCATAGGATACTACTGACCAACACAGGAAAACATCTGTTATAAAGAAAGCCAAAAGCTACTAAGAATTTAATAATAGATGGTCACCTTGTCCTTTTCATAGGCACTCCAGGATTAAATATTAAATTCAATCAACCAAGTTATCTTTAATTAATTACACTCCTCTATGAGTTGATGCCTCACTATGTCCAAATTTTCACAAGGTAAAGAGAATAATTTGCCTAATGATTCCAGCATTTGGAGGAGAGCTGGGGAGGGGGGTTAGCAGATACAGCACCACTCTTTTTCACTCCTTAACAGAGGGTTGAAGTTCAGCCAGAGGTCTTGTATAATAGGAGTTTTTAGAGGATATTTAGTGAGGTCCCTATTGGAACGTTATCTATATTGCAAACAACCGTACATCATTTGGTAATCATGGGCAAGTTTCAGCTTGGGAAAGACCTCATGTTGATTAGCTTTATGTAAAATGGAGAGGTCCCAATTTTGAGGATGCCAACATACTTCTATCCTATCAAATCCCACATGTCAGGCAGGATTATCTCGTGGAGGAGTGGAGGTAGGGGAAAGGGAGAGAAGCTCGCGAGCCATCCCTGGACATCAGGAGGTTTTCACACTCCCTTCTTGGCTAGTATATAAAATGAGGGGGTGGGCTCCATGGTCTCCAAAGTCTCTTTATTCTTTAACACACTCTCTTCTTAAACTCTGTCACTTGCTCTTCCAGTGTAAAGGCGAGACTTGACCTGTTTTACCTGAGTGACCAGGGAGGGTTTCCCACCAGGGCAACCTGCTGCTGTTGTCATGAGGACAGAGCTGAATTTTCCATGCTCCTTACATTTGAATGCAGCAAGTACCACTCCCGTGCAGCTGATGGGCACTCACAACATTTGTAGAAATAGCCTGCCCACCCACACTGGGCTGCAGCTCTCTATTTTTATGAGTTTAGTTTTTATATCAAATATACCCTGGTCTGCTAATTCAGTGGCTTTCAAACTTTTGGGGACACAACCCAGAGTTAAAATAAAAAATACATTTGATACACAGCTACATACAAACACAATTTATACAAAGTTTTCACAAAAGAACCCTTAACATTATTCCATTTGATGCCCTCTATTATCATGTTCTATCTTAATTTCTTTTGTAAAAAGTGCTGGTTGTGATCCACTAAATTGATGTAACCTGCTATAGATCAATGATCTACAGTTTGACAAGCATTGTTCAGACTACTTTAACTGGGTTAGGCCCTTGGCTTTGTTTCATTTTCTCTTCTCAAACAGAATGTAAAACCTCCAAGGGCAAGGACACTGCATGAGAATATCCTTGTATTAAATATAGTAAATGAAAACAAATTCACAATGGAAACTAGAGGCATTTCTTTCCTATCAGTATTACTGCAGTACTACAACAAGCTAGCCTGCACCATCAGGAGTTTTCTTGCTTATCATCCAGGTCCTGGAATCATACCTGAAATTCACATAGAACGCTTTCATCCAGAATTCAGGTTTTATTTCTAGAAAATAGGGAGTAATGAAGTTTTTCACCATTCCTGGTATTCTCACTCATTTCTGTTCAATTGTGTTTATTGAACTTTTGGTTACAGCAAGAGAAGTTTTCCAAGGCTAGGTATTCATTAGCATGTAAATCTTCTATTTAAAGAAATTTAACTTATATACATACTTTGTTAACTGAATTGTATCATGTCTTTTTCTTCATGCTTTTCACAACTAAAACATACCTATTTTAAGAAAACTTAAAAACATTCACATATTTTTAATAATTATGGTTGTTGATTACACACTTCTTTGATCTGTTATAAAAATTCAGTAGTTTCAAGGCAATCTCAGAAAAAATTTTCAATATTTTTTCATAAATCTTAACTATAAATTAAGAGAGTTTTATGGCTGGATGACTTGGGGCTCTGCATGCTTAAATTCCTTGCACAATGTCAAATGAGGCATAGGAAATGAATATCCAGGAATTCAGACTTCTAATAAAATTCTTTATATAAATAAGACTATTCTATATTAAAGCACTTGATAAGAATTCGAGTGGGACATGTTTTAAATTAAGCTTTTTTAGTTTTCTGAAAGTGTGACTGGTTATAACATGGTGCTAAAGAGAGAAAATACGCAGAATCCCTCCCTAGACTGTTTCACGGCCACAGGCTATATTTTTGTATCCTTAACTTACCAGTCACCCATCATTTGTTTATTCTTTCATTAGGTTGTCCACAAACATATGTTGAGTGTCGACCATGTGGCAGGCACTGCGCTTGGCAAAAAAAGATGGGTTGAAGGCATTTAAAGACACACAAGACATGCTCTTTGGTCCTTAAAGAACTTATGAGTCTACAAAGTCATAAATCACTACGATAACAATTGCCAGTTGGTGGTACAGCCATTACCTGTTCCATGTGTATCAGGAATTCAAATGACCAATTTAATAAAGTCAAGTTGTTGAGGAAAAGGCTAGGAAGGTTCTGGTACCACTTTGGAAAAAAGCAAAGAACCTTGGAAGGAAAATTCCAACAAGCTTACAAATAGAAATATTAGTCTATAGGAATGTAACTACTATAAATGATGACTACTCAAGATATCTACTAAGCATTAATAGAAAGAACATGGGAGGCTTTTGATGACAATGGAGAGATAGGGTGAATATTATACTGGAAGCCTTCATAAAACAGCAGAAATCCTTTGTTTTGAAGTAGTTGTTAAACATTCATGAATTTTTATTTTAAAAAGTCAGGGAGGAATTGCAGACAATAGTCTTGCCACAATTAATTTTATTGTAAATCTGCATGTGATTAGCAGAGAAATGAATGTTAAATGTACATTGGCAGGTATAATAGCTTTGACCAATGAGAAGGCATACATATTGAAAAGAAAGGGACTTGAAGAGAGGAACATTGGGAACCACTGGAGGAACTTTGGAGAAAACTGGATCCCAGTTCAACTCACAGATTCTAATGACATCAACTATGGAGAAGCAAATGCTGAGAAACAATAGTTTTCTGGAGGAGTGTGCTTGTAGGGTTTAACCATTCAAACAAACTTCATTTTACTGATTGTTCTTGAGGCATAGAAAACAGAGGACAGATGAAGGCCTTCTGGAATTTCATGCAAGGTTACTTGACCTCTCTGGTGTTATCTCAATATAATAATGAGAGAAACAGAAAACAATCACAGAGATACTGCTGGAAGGATGCTGACCCAGCTCGAAGACTGTGATGCACTGGAAACTTAAACAGTTGAGCCAAGATAGTATGCTGAAACGAATCTCACAGGGGAAATGGAAGCTGGCTATCTGATGCATGTACAATGTACAATGCTGTCTCTTTCTGTTGGAAGGAGCTCATAAAACTCAATTATAAGGCTCAGAAACGGTGATCTACTTTTAGCTTACCCCTTAAACAACATCAGTAGCATGGAGAGTTGTTAAAGAACCACCACCTTCCAAAGAAAACAAATCGGTAACTCAAAAAATGAGTTCAAATGCCTGAACAATATAAAACATTTCAAATTTTATAGTAACAAAAACTTAGTTTCTAATAACAGCAAGAGGCTTTCCTTCAGCTTAACAAGATGATGATAATGATGAGATGATGATGATGAAGAATGGCTGGTATGAGTGCAGATCCATGGACATGGGTACTCATGCTTATCTTGCTGATTTCTAGATAAGTTCATGACTTGTATCTATAAAAATTTATTTTCTTTCTTCTAGCAGTTCTGCTTCTAAGAATTTACTTAATCCAAGAATATAACCATAGATGTGCTCAAATGTTGATTTATGAGGACTTTTTTATATCACGGTTTATAAAGGAAATTGTACAAAAAAACACAGAAAAAATGTCACCTATTAAAGGGCGGCTTTGGCTCCTTTACATGTGGGATACCAGCCCACTGCTCCCCACCTTAGGTCATTATCATCTCTTACCTGAACTACTGCAATAGACCCTAAGTGAAATAGCTTGGGGCTCCTCCAATACATTCTTCAGTAGCAGCACTGATCTTAAGCTATAAGTCAGATCATCTCACTCCATTGCTTAAAACTGTCTGAAGACTCTCCATTGTGCTTAAAATAAAATCTAAACTGGTACCGCTACTTCAAAGTCCCTCCATGAAATGGCCCCAGCTATTCTTGCTTGTTTGTGTGCATCCTTTGTTGTTTACTTTCATTTTATATTGAACTGTAATTTACACACAGCAAAATGCGCAGATATAAGTGCATAGTTTGATGAGTTTCGACAAATGTCATCACCCATGTGACACACATCCGTATCATGATAAAAAACATTTCTATTACTCCAGGAAAATACTCTTCTCAGTTAGTCCCTGCCCTGCTTCCTAAGGGACTATTGTTATGATTTCTATCACCATAGATGAATTTTGCCTGTTCTAGAATTTCATATGAATGGAAGCATATGGTATCATCTCTTTTGTGCCTGTTTTTAATTTTTTTTTACTCCATATAATGATTTTGAGATTCATCTATGTTGTTGCCTGTTATCAGGAGCCCATTCCTTTTTATCTTCGAGTAGTGTCTCATTGTGCCCCAGTATTTCAGTTTTCCCCTGGTCTTAATCCCCTGCACTGGACCACATTTTATGATACTCTTCTCTGTGCTCACTGAACTTCAGCCACACTGATCTTTTTTTTTTTTAATTTTTATTTATTTATTTTTTTATTGTTAGTTTCAGGTGTACAGAACAATGCAATAGTTACCCTTTTCACCCTCACAAAGTAACAACCCCTC
>NW_017731530.1:1832999-1840207 GCF_001890085.2 Hipposideros armiger
CTTACAACATTATTGATTGTATTCCTCGGACTGTCTTTTTCTATCCCTGCAGCCATAATACAATTACCCATTTGTATTGTCTCATCCCTTCCCCTTTTCCTTCAGCCCCACCCCCTCCCCACTAGCAACCCTCAGTTCTTCCTCTGCAGCCACACTGATCTTTGATTGTTTCCTTGAACAAGCTTCTTTTGAATCTTCAGGGACTTTGCATCTGGTATTCACTCTGCATGCAATGCTCTTCCCCCATTCTTCACATGACTCTTTTCTTCTCATCATTTGAGATCTCAGCTAAACTGCCATCTCCCCAGGGAGGCCTTCTCTGACCAGGCAATATAGAGGAACTCTAAGTTTTCTCTATTATTCCTTCCTTTCTTTTATAACATTGATCACAATTTGCAATTGTTTTATTTATTTTCCTGTTTACTTGTTATATGTCTTCTTTTCCAGAATATAAGCTCTCTGAAGGTAGACACAATGTCTCTTCATTGTTTGATTGCAGCATCTAGTGGAGTGTCTGGTATACGGATGAAGTTCAATAAATTTGGGCTAAGGCTAACTTGATTCCAATAAATAATAATTATTTAAGTTTGAATTATTATTTCAATAGTCATTAACGTATCCTTAACAAAAAATATATACTATCATAGAACATTTGGGTTAGAAGGTTGTTAAGTAGGTAGGTCACATAACAGTATGCACGGTATAAACTCATTTTTGTGAAAAATAAAAATTACATGTGTGTGTGAATAATTAATATACTATTTAATAGTATAATTTCAACTTCTTCAGACTTTCTGCATTTTCCAAGGTCTATGCAATAAGTATTATTTTAATATTTGAAATTAATAGTTTGTTTTTAATCAGCTGCCTTCATCTGTAGTTCAGTGCCACGCTGACACATGTTTTCCTTGCACCAGGCAGGTATGAGCTGAGTGCGAATTAGAGGGAGTTCACGCTGAGTGTTTCATGAGGTATGGGGTGGCCTTCTAAGAACTGAGAGGTCAGGAAGTAGCTCCAAGTAAAATCTTTTCTTCTATCTATGGAAAGGAAAAGGGTCACCAAACTTTTTCTGCAAAAGGCTGGATAGTAAATGTTTTAGGCTTTTGGGGACATTTGGTCTTGTTTGTAACTACACAATTCTGCATTAATGTGAAAGCAGCCAGAAAGAGAGTGTAATGGAATGGGCGTGGCTGTGTCCTAATAAAACTTTATTTACAAAAATAAGTGGTAAACTGGATTTGTCCCAAGAGTTGTGGTTTGCTGACATCCTGATCTAGTGTAACATCTCAAACTTTATTTCTTCATCTGTTCTAACTATCTAATGGACTCAAACCATCTTGTTGCCCTATCTGCCAGCAGTGTGCTTTGATGAATGTGTTACTGAACCTCTGTATGCCTCAGTATTCATGCCTGTGAAACAAGGATAACACTACCATGTTTCCCCGAAAAGAAGACCTAGCCGGAGAATGAGCCGTAGCATGACTCTTCCAGGATGTTAAGGGCACGCACCCCTCACATGAGGGTTTTATAACCTCTTTCAGGGAGAAGGGTGCCTTTTCCATAAACTCCTTCAGCTTAAAATATTCAGTATGCCAAGGTTCCATATTTTGGCACCTAAAATCATGCTATGGCTTATTTTTCGGCTAGGTCTTATTTTTGGGGAAACAGGGTAGTTACCTACCTCATAGAAGCTTTTTGACAATTACATAAAATAATGCACATAAAACACCCAGCCCAGGGCCTAGCATGTCATAAGTGCTTGTTGTATGTAGTTATTCTGTTCAGCTCCCATGCCCATTCTCCATCTTGCTCTGCCTTGTCCTTGAGAGACTGGCCCCTACAGATGGCATCGTTCCATCCCTCTTGCTGCTGGTCCCTCCAGAGTCACACAATAGGAGGCACTGGCCAGAAATTGTAGGGCTGGAGGAAAGAGAGGGCTTGCGATACTTCTTCCCCTCTCCCTTGTTATTTAAGCACCACTTTTCTGTCGGCAGCTGGGTTTCTCCCCAAACACTGACCTCAGCAGGAAGCCCCTGCCCCTTGGCTCCAGGTTTTTCTCAGGGAGCTCCAGCAACACTGTCTCCTTCCTTTGCACTTCCTACTCTTGCTAGACTCTGGATGCTGTCACATGCTTTGCTTATTCCCTACACCGAGAAAAAAAGTGTCTTCATTAAAGCGTATTCATTTGAACCTTACAAGTGAACTTTGTTCTCAGCTGACACCCTGACTAAAACACTGCGTTCATGTTAG
The DNA here is from genome assembly GCF_001890085.2 of Hipposideros armiger. Lineage (NCBI taxonomy): Eukaryota > Metazoa > Chordata > Mammalia > Chiroptera > Hipposideridae > Hipposideros > Hipposideros armiger. Next base: position 1,835,250 of record NW_017731530.1, read on the forward strand.
GTACAATGAGGATAATAGTGCCAGCGATGATTACTGTGTCATTTTTATAAATATCAACTCTTCAAAACTTTGTTCAGGTCTAGGGCTTTGAATTTCTATTTTTCAGTATATGATTTATTGTCCTGCTCTTATATCTTTCCAATATAAATTTCTGTCAGCTCCTACTGTGACGTTCGGTACTCGGTAACTGAGGTGGGCTGATTTATTTTCTTGCCTCAAGGTGTGAAACATGTTTCAAGGACAGACAAGAATCTACACTGCTGTGCCCTTCATCCCCTTCATGTAGGAAGAATTACAATATAGTAATATAAGCCCAAAGATACATTTTTCAACAGTAGAAAATCACTCAGCACATAGAATGATGTATTCATTCTTGTGTCAGTCTTCTTCCAAGGGTTGGACAAGAGTGATGGGCAATGATAAGGTAACAAAAACATAAGAACTTAAGGCTTTCTAGAGCTGGAAGTCCCCAACCAGGTATTTAGGAGGTAGTCACAGGTGTATGGCACATAGACATGGCAGCCTGTCTATGGTTGGGCCCTGGCACAGAGTCTTTGAGTTAGGACTGTCCAGTAGCCCCCTCCATGCTGCCTTCCTAAAGCTTAAACCGGCCAACTACCATTCTGGCTTCTTGGAGCTAGTCATGCTTGACTTCTCTTAATGAGCTCTATATATTCTGAATTGGGTATATTAGCAGTGTGTGACTTCTATTTTTCAAAATAAGTCAAGGGAAACTATACTTTCAACACTGTCCATTTAAATAACAAAGTACATGACTGAACTGAATTTGACTTATTTCAAATAATACTGTTGAATATACCTGCAAACTGGCTAACAGGTCTCAAGAAAGTCATTGTATTTTATTATTTATAAAACTTTGATTATTTTTGCATATTTATGCAAATAAACACACACACACATTTTACCAGCTATGTTTTCGTGGAAAGGATTGCCCTTTACTTTGAGATACTTCTTAATTTTGAGGGGTTAAAATAATCTTTCTTTTCTGAAATTACAATAACGAGGATAACAAAATGATTCAGGCACTGTGTTAAGTTTAGCTTTATCTGCGTGTAGCAGGTAATTTTTTTTAATAGAAAAATGATTCAACTTCATTTTCATATTTCAGATTTAATTCAGCTGATATAGATAATAAATATTTTAAACTTCAGCTTTTTTTATTCACATTTAAAGTTCCTTCCAAATCATTGACTTCAAACTAAAGGAAACAAATGTTCTATAATTATTTTAAAAACGTATCCTATTATCCTTTTCACCCCTCACAAAGGTGTAAAGGACAACCACTGCATTGTTTTGTATACCTGAAACCAAAAACAACAAAAAAATGTATCCTGTTGATTGGCTTTAGGAACAAGCAGCAGCTCAAGAAAATTTAGACCAGTTCAATGAGTATAATAATGCTTTCATTAGAAGTAAAATGGAACTCAGAATTAAAGAGCTTGAATCTGAACTGTCCAAAATGAAAATTTCCTCAAGATTTTTCTTTTATTCTTCTTAAGATTTTATTGGGGAATTGGGACCAGCCAAGTTGTTGTTCTTCAATCTTCGTTGTGGAGGGCACCAGTCACCATCTGACTTCCCGTCCGCAGCTCATGGCCTCTAAGCTCAAGGTGCTGTGTTCAATCTTAGTTGCAGGTGGGCATAGCCACCATCCCATGAGGGAGTCGAACCATCAGCCTTGTTGTTAAGAACGCATGCTCTATCCACTGAGCCATTCCAGTGGCAGCTCAGCTCAAGGTGCCGAGTTCAGTCTTAGTTGTGGGTGGGCATAGCCCACCATCGAACAGGCAATCTTGTTGTTACACCAGCAGAGCCATCCTGCCACCTGTTGGCGGCTCAGCGACAGCTGAGCTCAGGCTCAGAGTCACTGGCCCATGTGGGAATCGAACTGACGGCCCTGTTGCTCAGAGCTCGTGCTCTTAAGCCAACTCTTAACCAACTGAGCCACTCGGCCGGCCCTCAAGATTTTTTCTAAAATTGAAATGGCGAAATATAAGCAAGCCTACTTGGAAGAATTAAAAGTTATAAAATCATTGGAAACTAAACTAAACACAAAAGTCAAAATACAGAGTCAGTGAAAATCAATTTAGCTCATTAATTTGTCTCTAAAGTATAATTTTGATCCAGCTAGTTTCATGTGATTAGTAGGAAGTGAAAGCTAAGTAAATAGTATAATTTTGGAAAATGATGCTAGTAAATGAACTTTACCTTTACAATGTTAGTCCAGGACATTTGTAGCAGGTAATTTATCTGTAATTCTCATGAAAAGCCTATGAGGTGAGTACAGCTGTTATCCCCATTGTGAAGAGACTAAAACTGAGGCACAGAATGTGAAACCTCTTCCTCAAGGTCCCATAACTATTAAATGGCAGTGTTGGGATAGAACCTAGATAGTTTGACCCTAAAGCCAAAACCTTATTGTTTTCTAATAGTACATTGCAGTTGCTTCTTAGTAACGCTCTTAATTGGGAAAACTTTACTTGTCTTGAAATTCCCAAATCTTGGAACCACTAGACTCTCCTCTCTGTTCAGCATATCTTGCCTCACCCTTACCTGTCTTCCCTGGATCCTCACCACGAGGTCTAAAACAGCCTTGCCTGAATGGTAACGCACATCAAAGTTCTCCAGTCCATCCTGTCTAAGTCAGAACCTACATTGCTCCATCTCCCTTCCCTTGTAGCACCACTCCCAGCAGCCATGTGGGGCCTAGTGTTGTACATTCCTGTGAAGCAGAGGTCAGGGCCCAGTGTGGGACTCAGAGGCTCCTTGCTGAGTCTGATAATGGGCCTTCTTTCCTCATGATAACTTTCTCTGTTTGGCCTTTAATCAGAGCTTCCCCATCTTCAGGATCTTCTCCTGATGATTCCCTGGGCCTGAATGCTTGGTCAGTCATGGTGTTAATGCCCTCCTATAACTGTGGCCTCCCTTGACTTCTTTTGGCAAGTTCCTTTCTGGTTGTCTGTACTATATTTCAAGGCTCCTCAAAACAAAGGTCATACCACAATCCCTCCTTAGGATTGGATGTCCTGCCCTAAGTCCCACATGGTGTTTCTGCCTCGACCTCAGAGGACTGACAGCATCATGGTTTTCCCAATGCTGCGCAATGTGGCCTCTTACTACTTATTCCAGCTCCTCCAGCTAGTTTAGGACTCTTCTTCACAAGTTTTTTGATGTTACGAGTAAAACTGCTTCGTTGTTGATAAACAGCAAGCTATCACACAATCCAAGTTGTGTGAAGCTCTCATAATGCCAGGGTCCAGACTCAAGGTTTACTGAGGTACTTTCGCAGAGTTGATAAATAATGAGTCTTTTCTTGTTTTTCCCCATGGTGTTGTCTGAATCCGACTTTATACAAAATCACATCACTCTTCCACATTTTAGCCTCAATTCCATTATAAATCTGAGGGTGCTTATTTGATTAGGTCACTCAATATCTAAACACAAAAGCTTTGGGCCCAATATTGCCAGTAGAGGTGTGCAATAACTAGAATATCTCTGTCCCTGCCTCACTTAGGGCCAGAATTTTTATGAAGTCATCTGGCTTTTCTTTCCTATTTTTTTTTTCTGTAGCCTCTTGCCTTTCCACATAAAACAAGTGGTGCTTGTAGTGTCTCTGGAATTTTGGGGTATTTCTGCAGCGTTCTCTTTACTGATATGTGTTACTCTATTCATTTAGCCCTTCTCCTGGTCAAGACATTTCGGTTAGTCTGCCAGCCAGCCTAGCAGGCCAGCTTGCCCTTTTGCCTCTTTCATTAGTCTTCTCAAATTCTTCACACCTTTAAAATTTCTTGGAAATATATATATTTTAAGTTCATCTATTCTGCTGACCTAATTGCTTCATGCCCAAACACCCAGCCTAGGATTTTTGCATCGAGATTGTTCTATCTCATAAAAACTTCCCACAGCCTGTAGCTCCTTATCTTCTGTAGTTAAGGAAACCTCTCTGATCCCACCCTTTTATATTCCCCAGCCCTCAATCTGTTATCTCCAATCACCAATCAAATGGTTATTTAATATTTCCCATAAACATACAAGGCTCAATAGTATACACTGTGCCAAAACCACTAGGAAGTCTGTGTCCTGAAGACTTCCCATTCTGATGTCACTCTTGTTGTTATCAGCACATTAGGACCATAACCCCATGTTGGTGCCACAGAAGAGTGCAGTCCAAGAGGGCAGTATCCCTCCCAGATTTTTTCCAGAAGGGACCATTTCAGTTACTTAGATCATGTGAGTCAGAATTCAGATCCTTCAGTGAACGGTCTGCACTAAGCAGACCTGCCCCTTGACTCACTGGTGCTCTCCTTTAAGTCAACGAAAACCTCTGGTTTCTGTGAGTCATCCTTCCCAGATTATTAAGGTTTAGACAGGGTTCTGATAAAAGACAGTCTCCATTGTTATAGCTAGTACGCTTAACCCTTCGTTAGGCAGTCTAGACCCCAGAATTTTCTAGTTTCTGCCATAAAGACTTCCTATCTAAACACAAAAGTCCTGCTGGATGTATAACTAGGCATTCAAATAGTACTGGATGATAAAAGGACAATTTTATTATTGATTCTTGAAGTAGCTCGAAGGAAAGAGTAAAATAAAGGATATGGGCTTTCCAGTTAGACTGACATTTGAATCATAGCTTACTATGAGCAAGTTTCTTCTTTTCACTGAATCTCAGTTTCCACTTCTGTAAAATGGGTATAATCTGCCCCTTATGGTTCTTGATAGAATTAAATATGGAAACACGCCCTGCAGAGTCCAGTCACCTTATGAGCATTTCCTGCTTGTGAAGTGGGTGATAATACTTCTACAATCAGAGCTCACCCGCTAAGCTGCTGACACGAGCACTTCACATTTGAGAACAGCTAACAAACTTGGCTCAGTGGCTTTCCTCTGCTAGCAACATGGATTCAGAATTCATCCTTCTGCTTTATCCAGTCTTGGCT
>NW_017731530.1:1840637-1859094 GCF_001890085.2 Hipposideros armiger
GAGTCTACCTGTGTGTGTGTTGGGCTGGAGGTGTATTTCATTTAAGAAAGAGTAAGATTTGAGAGTGGTTTCATCTTTCATGGCTTTGTATCCTATTCAGTGCTTCAGCACACCATATTTTCTACACTATTGTGCTTTGTCATGTTATTTTGGAATTATAATCTAGAGAACTTGATCTATGCCCCATATTCAATATCTTTAGGTCACCAAGTATTGTACAACTTCGTGAGCAATTTGGGAAATCACTGTTATCTGTTGTTAATTTTTTTTTTAACAAAGAAGTCATAAGCAATTAAAAAAAATGTCAGAACTGTATCTGGGTCTCACTTTGGTATACATGTATTTTTTAACAGGTTTTTTTAAGGGCTGCTCTCAACTGGGTGGTCTTTTTATTGTATTTTCTTTTCCAGAGTTAATTGGCTATAAATTTACTTTTAAAAATCTGTTACATATCTAGTGTTAACATAGGAAAAATAAAAGAAAACCAATACCAACCTGCTATCTGACATTATGTATTCATTAAGATTCATTAGTAGTGAGACTCTACCCATATCTGAAACTTATCAATTCGATTGTCACTTCTAAACAGTTGCATATGAATGTACAAAATTAGAAATTTACTATTAAAAAGAGAGAGCTTAAATTGATCCTCTGTCTAACTGTTAGACATCTAAATGATATGTGAAACTTTAGATGACTCTGAGGTATAGGACACAAATTCCATGAAATTTGTCACAGTTTCAGGAATTAATGATCTAACACTTTGGACAGCTCTAACTGCTGATGTATAATTTTTAGTCAATAAGAAGTATTACTATTTCTATTTTAAAGAATTGATAGTTTTATTTACTTATTGAGTTACAAATGACACCCATTTTTGGTGGCAGTGAACGTGGATACAAATTATAACTAAGAGCAGGCAGGTTATCAGTCTGTGCCCCAACTCAAGCAGTTTTTCTCCCTACGATAATCCTGTAAAACCTTTTGCAAGCCTGGTTTCCTGGTGTTAGTGGGTCAGAAATGTTAGACTTGAGGGAAAACAAATTCACTGGGTGAAAGAACGTAACTAGGAATCCAAAAACCTAGAACCCATAACTTGAAGAGGGAGGGAGTCATGATTTTAAAAAAACTAACAGAATATTTAAAAAATGATTTTTTGTAATAAAAACTTAGAGTATGTGTGTGGCCATTCTCAGTTTAGCCTAAAAACAGTTAAAGGAATAAGAATAAGAGAATCACAGAAAGAAGCCATAAGAAACTGATCCCAAATTCATCTCTAGGATCATGCCAGGACCAATGGACATCTTCCTTACTTAAATCCACCTGGAGAGCAAGTCACAAAAACTCCTTCAGTTGCTCCCTAACGTATTGAGCGACTGTTATTGTCAGGAAGTTCTTTTTTATGTCTAACCTCATTTTTCATGGTGTATGTTAAAAACCATTTTCTCCTGCATAGTTTTCACTAGAAATAAAATCAGTTAGATTCCAACCTCCACAGGATTAGGAGAAAGGACTGAAGAGAAAACAAAGTTTAAGTGATGTTGTGAGTATATTTCCATAAGTGGTGAACTTATTCAAAACATTCTTGGTATTGTCATTGATAATGGATTTAGACCAAAGATAATGGATTTAGACCATAGGATTGAGTCTTATGTCTCATGACATAGCTGTGTGTCTGACAATCACTTTGTGTACTTGTGTATAAGCCAGCAACTTCAAAGTCTGTGCCTTAAGTGATACCTTTGCAGAATCCATTCAATCAATGTGAACTTTTCTGTATTTAATACCAACAACAAAATGAGCATGTCTATCTGGAAACATGCAATTACTCTCATGCTCAACCTATAGTATAAAAGAAATATGGGGTAAGCATGTGCTAATAGGATTTGGAGTTCCTAAAAGTACTGAACTTTCTTTAACTGTGGGACATATCATAAATCAAGGAAGAAGAAGAAAATACTTATGTGTGGTATTGGGATCCCATGTTCTGGGATGGCCTTGTCTATGTGCTAACATTATACATGGATAAATACTTCACATCTGCTACTACCTCATTGGCATATTCAGAAGAGGAACAGTATTGTCTGTAAATTGCTTCAGTTCCTTCGAAAAACACCACATAAATATATGGTAATGTATTATTATCATTATATATAGCAGAGGCCCAAAATCTCTTGCCAAAATGACCCTCTGAAATTTTACACCTATTTCATGCATTAAAAAAAGAAATGTGTAGCATATGCTTTCACTTATTTTACGATTAGCTCATCAAATTTGTGTTCTGTGGGGACAGAAAGCCAAAAAGCTTGTGTCTCTCACGACCCTTCCTCGGCCCCTATGCCTGCCTCCTCTTCCAGCATTGTTTTTAAAAGATCTGGCCTCACAGGTCCTCAGAAGTAAAAGTAAGTTAAAACTCAATAATAATAACTTGCGTTTGTGTTGATCTTTACAGTTTACAAAGTGTTTTCACATAATCTCACTTGATTTTCACAACTACTCTATGGGGTTAGCATGGCAGGGAATAATATTCTCATTTTTTCATATTATATTTATTGGGGTGACATTGGTTAATAAAATTATGTAGGTTTCAAGTGTACAATTCTATAATAGATCATCTATATATTGCAGTGTATATTCATCATCCAAAGTCAAATCTCCATCCGTCACATTCTTTACCTTCTTCTACCTACCCCCCACCTTACCCTCTGGTAACCAGGAAACAGTTGTTTGTGTCTATGAGTTTTTTATTGTAGTCTACAGTCATATCACCCTGGGACATGACCTATCTCAATTGATCTCAGAAGCTAAACAGGGCTGGCTGGTTAGTACTTGATTGGGAGAAAGCAATATCCCCAATTCACATTTGTGGAAACTGAGACTGAATGAAGAAAGGCTTCATGGTTTGTTTCAAATTATCCAGTCATTAAGTAGTAGAGCTGTGTCTTGAACCCAAGTCATCTGGCTTAATTCAGTAATGATTTTTCCACTTCCCAAGCTGCTTGTGTTAGACAGAACTCTCACATGATCCCTAATGACCCTTATCCTTATATAATCTCCTCTCCTAGAGTATCTGTGGAATCTAAAATATGAGATATCACTCTTGGGGTTATGTTACTTTTTATATGCAAAAGGAATTTTGCAGTTGTAATTAAGGTCCCAAATAAACTGACCTTAAATTAAGGAGATTATCTGGGCGGGCCTGACCTAATCATAGGAGCCTTTAAAATATGGGTCTGGAGATCAGAGGTGGAGGACGACAAGGAGATTCAAAAAGCATAAGAAGAATTCAATGGGAGGGAGATTCTCTATTGCTGGCTTTGAAGATGGAGAGGCCCCCAAGGCGAGTAATCCCAGCAGCCTCTAGAAGCTGAGAGCAGACCCTTCTGACAGCCAACAAGAAAATGGGAACCTCAGTCTTACAACTGCAAGGAACTGAATTTGGCCAATAGCCAAAATGAGCTTGGAAACAGATTCTTCCTCAAAGCCTCTAGATGAGAACTCAGACTGGCAAACATTATGACTTTAGCTTTGTGATACTGTGAACAGAGACCTAGACACACTAGTCTGAACTTCCAAACTACAGAACTGTGACATAATAAATGGGTGTTATTTTAAGCTGCCAAATTTGTGGTAATTTGTTAGCGGCAATAGAAAACGAATAGACTGCCATTCATAAATATTTGGTGAATACTGATTATATGCAAGATAGTCATTTTTATTTCAGATCATTTTATTTTGTGCCCATGTTTAGGAGGGTTAGTTTAAAAAACAAAAACAAAAAACCCGGACTTGTGATAGATAAAATTATTATTTCTCTTTATTTGTGGGAATATAGAGAATTACAATCCCTAGTGTCTTGAAGGTAAGAGTGACTATGTCCCTTATTTTGAATTCTGACTAATGAAATGGAGGGGGAGTAAAATATGTCTTCTAGAAAAGTAGCTTCAATTTTCCATGTTCTCTGTTCCTGTTTTGGCAAACCCTAACGCTCTGGTTGAGAAGGGAGAGTCCCATGATGGGACTGGAGAACAGAACCTCCCACCAATCTGCTTTGGACATATAGTGTCCAAACCTTTGGTTTATATCAGAGGTTTCAGCCTCTGAGATTGTTGGGTTGTTTGTTTCCACAGCATTATCTAGCCTATCCTGATGGCCACATTTGCCTTGAGTTCACTGGAGCAGCATGTAATACTGAGCATCATCAACACTACTGCCATCTTGCTACCATGGCAACGAAAGCCAGGTTACCTGTTTCCAGGACCTTCTGCTGAATATTTTTTGAGTGAGACAAAAATAGAGCTTAACTTACCACCATTTTTTCCTCCAAGTTGGTGAGGAGTGGGGAAAGGAATCGAAGAAGTAGGATAAGGCTGAGAAGATGAGGAAAACAAAAAACGGCATGTTGTTTTCTGAGTGAGCAACAATAACTGAGTAGCTACAACTAGACTTGGTGGTGTTCCCAAATATCAGTAAAGGCAGGCCCGCTTTCCATAAGATGTTAATAACCAAAGTCATTAGTGTGCCAACAAGTTGAAATGAAGAGATAGTACACCATAAATTTTTTAAGGTGGTTCTGTTCTCTAGGTATATTAGAACATACTATCCTAATTTGGGAGAAGGAAATGACTGTAAGCAAACTTTTATGTAGGTTTTCACATTTCTGTGTTTTATTTCTGTAGAAGACCTAGAGATAGGTTTATATGGTAGCTAATTTAAAAGGAGTTTTTATATTCATACCGGAACATAGTCATTAACAAATGTAATAGCAAGTCTTATCATTTTATTTGCAGCTATCCTTATAATCATTCAGCAGCTATCTAAAAGCAGCAACATTGGATGAAATATTTCTTTCTGTTAAGAAAATCATTGAAATTTAGAATTTTAAGTAAGCAAAAATTTTAAAAACTATTCTTTTTTACCATATATAACAAACTTATTTTAAAAATAAACTTTTTGGGAGTAAATTCCATAGAACTGCTAATAAGTGAGGTCAAAGTGAGCATCTGTCAAAAACATTATTTTAAGAAGTTTTGATATAAAGCAGTAAAACTCTACATAATGTTTGAACTCTTGGTTTCCAGGCTCATTCCATCACCACTATTTTTCTATATATTTACTAATCAGATTAATCAAGTCTGTAAAGAGTTTTTTCATTCATTTGTGAAGTTTTTCAAGCAATTTTTTTCAAACTAAACTAAAATTAGAGGGTTTCTTTAGAAATTTCAGATTTCTGAAAAACGAAACCAAATTGGACCATTTTTAAAAAGTGTACTTTTGTTAAAATAGAAAAAGGAAGATTATTTCAAAAGTGTAGTTTGATTTTCCTCTTTCCTTTAGAAATCATGTTTTTTTATATTTCAATGTAAACTGAAGGAATTAAAAATTGAATATCCTTTAAGATCTATCTGTCTGTCTATTATCTATTTCTATTATCTATTATCTATCTATCTATCTATCTATCAGCATCTTAAATAGAAGGTATGATTTCCATGATATATTAAATTGGTATAGATTGTGAATTCTGGAGATCCTCCTAACTCTAACTGCAGTGAATATTTGGAGTTAGGAATGAGCCTTATCAAAACCAGTGTCTTGTCCTGGGTCAGGGGAAAGAAGGCTAAACTACATAAAACTAGTACCTGTTTTTTCATGGAATTTTCCATTCTTCCCCCATTGCCATATTCAAGTTCTTCATCAGTGTACTAATTTCAAACTAATAGCTTATTCTTCTTTAAATGAGCAAATTTTCTCTTCAGAAAATACATGCAACAACTAATTTCAATCTGGCCATGAAACAAGAGTGCCAATGAAGGCAGAAAAGGGCCAAGTTTTTAAGTGCGAGTTTTTTCCTTTCTTCCACAAAAGAAACGTACATTTAGCATTTCTTTATTTAAAGACATGCCCGCCCACAAACATCTGAGAAACATCTGTAGACAAAATGCCAAAATGCATAGTCGAATTTTGACTCACACCTCACCACCCACCAAGACCCCTGTCAACTCACAATAAACACCTTTCTAGCATCTGCCCCAGAGAAAGAAACGCCACATTACCCAAAGGTCAGAGCAAACAGATGTCACTTATTGCAGACCCTAATCATATCCATATCCAACCTTAGGAGGCCTGCAGTGAAAACTGACTTCTGGAGTACAGGTTCCTCCCGTTAGAGATGCTCATCCCTGTGTTCTTTCTTCCTCTCAGTGGAGCAAGTGGGCCTTAGGAGCGATTGTCCCTAGGGGCTGTCCTTGTGTCCTGCTGACAGAGCCCATGATTGAACAAGGGGGTTAGGGGAGCAGCAGGAAACTCTTCATGGTTGGCCAGCATCTTAGCAGTCTTTCTGCTTCTCATTCTGGCAGACCTGGAATACTCTTTCAAGGGAAGCTCCTGCATCAACCTTCCTGAATCTCTGTGGAAGATTTAGAACTGCTCTTCTTTGTTCCCATAGCCCTTGGTACACGTCCCTGTACCTTCTTTTATAGCCCTCATCATATAGAGTAGCATCACTCTACATCTCTGGCCACCATGAGACTGAGTTTCAGTTGAAAGAAGGAAGAGGGGGAGGAAGGAAACAGAAAAAAGGGATATGGGATTTATATGAAGAGGTTTAATAAAGAGATGATGTTGGCAGTACAATTTCATGCAAATTTTTTGTTTTGTTTTTGTCCTTATACACTGATAAAGCATAATGCTCAATTCAATAATGATATACTGAGTATCTATAAGAAATGTTTAAAAAGATAAATGTGTGGATATTTTCTGTTTGCTCCTACAGTGCCCACTCTTGACCCTTTCTTGCCCATTGCCCTATCTCAGTCCTGGGGTGCTGGCCCTGTCTGAACAGATTCTCTTTGCTCTCTGGCTTCTAGTTGGATTTGGCCAATGAGAGACAATGGTAGGAAGTCAGAGGTTAGAGTGCAGGGGGAATGAGGTCTGGGTAGTTCATTCTCTTTGGCCACTTGTGAACCTCTAACTAAAGGCCATAGTCCCTGGCACATGAGCCCTAGTCTCTCCTTCCCTTGTCCCTGTAGCACTGTGGGTGGTACCAGATGCCCAGTGTTGCTACTACCAGGGTGCTGCACTGTCCCTTGTTGAGTTTCCTGAACCTTGCCTATATCTTTGTAAATAGTCCCTTCATTCCATTTATCTCAATTATCCCATTGGAGAGTGCCATTTGTTTCCTGATGGGGACCTGACTGAGAGAGTAACACACCTTCTCTACCTTCAAGGAGCTATTTAAGTTGGTGAGCAAAGTTAAATGCACAAATAAAGATCATTCAAGGAGAAATATATGAGGATCACAAAAAATTGAAAAATTAGAAAATACAAATTTTAATTCGTTTTGTCTACTCCACCTTGGGTAATGCCTCACCAACCAGTGTGCTGACCTGTGCAATAAGGATTATTTCTTGCAAAGTTTTGTTGAATATAACTATAGTAAAAGAAAATCATGTGGTGGGAGCTAGAGGAGTCCCAAGTTCCTCTTAGAAAGAACTGGTAACCCCTCTAGAAGATATGGAGGCTCAAACCTCATGATAGAAGCCTATCTGTCTGAAGAATTCTTTGTCACAAATAAGAGTTTATAAAAGGTTTATAGTTAAATGTGATATAAAAGCAAAATATTTTGAGGAACATAGCTCACTTTCCATAAAAATTTTCAGTCCCTGCCTGCCTCAAACTCCCACAGATGCAGATACTATGTTCCTGCAACCTGAAGGCTCAGATTTACTCAGTTCTTGAAATAATGTTGATCATGTCTGTCCATATATTAGGAACTCCAGTCTGCCAGTGACAGATCTGGAGGCAGTTATGCTATCATATTCTTAGTATCTAGTGATCCTGGATTGGCTCCACATGCTCCCTGAAATCTTCTCTACATCCTTATAATAAAGCATCTGTTTTCTATGTGTTTGTGTATCAAGTTTCCCCCCACTTGGACTAGAACCCTATTCCGACCCTTACATCATAGATTGGAGTCTTCTAGTCAACTTCCCTTCCTTGGAGACCAAACCCTGCTCCCTGGTTGGACTATGGTCCAAAAATGACGGCAACCACCTCCACTTATTATCTATATCTGCCAGGGGCTCTTTTTATATTGTTGGCAATTCTCATCACAACCATTCAAGGTAGATAGCATTGTCCCCTTTTGCAGATAAACCACAACTCCAAATTAAAAATATCTAATGTTTTAACCAAAGCTAAAGAAATAAAAAGTAGAAGAGGGTCTCTGACTCCAGAATTTAAGACCTTCCCACCTCATCTCACTGCCACCTCTCTGGAACTTTGACATATTCACCCACCATCCTTATAGATCTCCTCTTCCAGAGATGGTACCACATGAGACCCTCAGAAATTAGTGCCTTACCAGACTGGACCTGGATTTGGACAACTGGGTGAGAAGCAGACTTTGCTCCATTGTCCCAGCTCCACCCAAAACAGCCTTATTTCTCTTGCAGACATTAAGGCTTAGTGTTAGTTATACAATATTTTTATTTAATCCTACAAAGTTTAGCATCATTCCAAAGGCTTCTTTAAATATATTTTTTCTCAATATGAGAAAAGACAGATGCACAAAAATGTAGGTTTTTAGGGATGTATTGTTCATATAAACATAACTACCCTGAAACCTTATCACATTAATGTTGATTTTTAAAGGAGTCCAATTTCATTCCTGATCACTAGAATTTATAGAAGTGAAGTTTAATATCCCTAAGAGTTTGAAAATTTTACATAATTGCAAGTGACACTTGTTACTCTGAATTGAATTATCCCATTGAGGTATACTGATTCTTGCTTTTCTTTCACCCTGCCTTCTAAGTTTTCCAAATAAAATTATCAAAGAAAACATTATTGAATGTCTCTGTGTACACAGTACTGGTCTACACACAATATATCACTTTTCCTAGTATCCATTAGTAAATTTTATGTTTTATGATTCTAACCCAAGTTCTTGAGATGCTGCTTGATAACTTAGAAAAATGAAAGGTGTCCTTTCTGAATGATGAGTTTCTTTAAAAGTGTTGAAGTGTCTCCTGTTTGTTCAAATCTCTCATCTCCAGATCCCGATTTAAAAGTTATTTGCCAGTTTGCCAGTATACAGAGCTATTTTTTCCCTGTGGTATGGCTTTTTCTAGGTCTTTTCATTATGAAGAAAGACATGTATGATAATACACAGGTAATATACAGGAAAAGCAATGCTAGCCGCTGTGACAAGCAAAGCCCCAAATGTATAATGGTTCAAGCACAATAGAAGTTTATTTCTCATTCACATAAATTCTAAAATAGGTGTATCTGATTTCCAAATGGCAGTTTTCTCAAGAAGCAATACAAGGACCCAAGACCTTCCTTCCTGCCTCTCTGTTACAATCAACATACCAAAGGTATCCATGTATATTTGCCTCAAGCCAGTGGAAGGGGAAATAAAAACAAAAAGGGAATGGAGTCAATGGAATTGTAATAGATATGTATGATATCGGGGGTGGGGGAGCAGTGTAAGGGGGAAGAGGGGTTGTCACTTTGTGAGGGGTGAAAAGGATAACTATTGCATTGTTTTGCACACCTAAAGCTAATAATAAAAAATAAAAAATAAATAAAAAATGGGTTTTGCTTGGAGGATTTTGTGGACCAGTCCTGACATGTTAAAAATCACATCTATTTAAATCCCAGTACATGGAACTCAGTCAGATGGCCATATTTAACTAAAAAGGAGGGTGGAAATATAGGTTAGCTGTGGGTCCAGGAAGAAGAGGAAGTGGGTTTAGTGAACTCACAATGTGGGTTCAGAGTCAGACACCTGGGTTTAAATTCTAGCTGTGCAGGAAATTCTCAGCAGTCTCCATGCCTCAATTTCCCTACCTTTAAAGAGATAATAAAAACTGTTTCAGCAATTGTTAAGCTTAAATAGAATAATAAATGTATAATGAGTAATGCATAGTATTGCTAGTTGAATCTGAAAGGCCAAGATATTTTGTTTTATGGTCATAGATTTGTATGACTGTGGATTTTGCCTGGTCACCAACAAACTTTGTGATCCCAAAATGCCCTCCTTGACATTTTGAATTTTCATCAATATTTTATAATGCACCATGTCACCAAGCAACCTAATTAAACATTACATAAATACCATAAATTGGTAACATATATTCTAGTGATTATCCATGTTTTAAGTTGCCCTTACCAAAATTTTACAGATTACATTGAAAAATTTGATTTTTCTTCCAATTTCACCACATTTGACTGGGTGAATTGATACGATTTGGGGAGAAATAAAAATAATGGCTACAGAAGAGATTCAAGATTGCAGACTAGATAAACACTCTGCCTGTGTCCTTCCATGAACATATTAAAATTATACTAAATTATAGAGCAATCAACTTGGAGAACCACCTGAAGTTGAGCTGAACAGAAGTCCTATAACCAAAAATTTAAAGAAGCAACACTGAAAGTGGTAGGAAGAACAGAGACGCAGAACGGGAGATGTGGAATGGGCCCAACACCTGTGTGTGGCAGTTGAGAATTAAGTGGGATATCTGGGCAGCATCGGTTCCTCCTGGAGGAGCGAAGGACCCCAGCCCCCCACACTAGGCTCCCTAACATGGAGTAGTGGTGCCAAAAAGAGGAGACCTCACAACATGTGGCTGTGAAAAACAGTGGGGATTCTGACTGTTTGGGTGGGACAGAAGGCTGTGGAAAACACAGACGTCCTCTTAAACAGCCGCGTACAGACTCACTCGCTTGCAGGCACTCACCTCGGGCTCCAGCGGAGGGGTGGTGACTCAGGGGTCCTCGGAGACATACTGGGGGGTAGACTGAGGTATGTGGCTTCAGGGAGAGGACTGAAGAACAGCCAGCATTTTCCCTGTGAGAGGTCCTTCTCCGTGCAGCCGGCAAGCAGGCGCCATCTTTCCTGTGTTGATCCCTCCCCAACAGGCCAAATCTGTATGTGATTGGCTTATCAAGCTCTAGTGCTCCACCCTGCTGACTCAGCTGGGACCCCGCCTCAATCAACTCAAGCACCTCTAGAGGCTGCAGGCACTTTCTCCACCTGCATTGCACGCTTTCTTGGAAAACGACCAGAATCCAGCAGGTCCCAGGAGGGCAGAGACTGGCCTTGGTGTGTTCTGAGATGTTGGCTGAGTAGCTCCAGACTCAGTACTGGCACCAAACCATAATTTACAGTAACCTGGTAACCACTATTCTTCCCACTCTAGTGACTCCATAAGTCCATGCCTCACCCAACTTGCATATGGCACAAGGCTTTAATCAGTAGCTGAGCCTTAAGGGAGCCAGCAGGTGACAGCAGTCCTCCGGGTGTCCAGGCCTAGTAGTGATGGCAGTCACCCTCAGTTCAGAGCGTGGCCTCTCCCATGTACCTCCAGGTGTAGTACAGGCAGCGAACAACTGTGGATCCCTTTGTAGCTTCTACCATGTAGCCCCCAGCCTGTCACAGTCAGTGGATGGCCTGGGCCTGCAACAGAGCTCCTCCCAAGAGGCCCCAGAACCAACATAATTGGAAGTTGGCTTCAGACCACAGCAGAGCACCATGCAATTATCCCCAGAAGTGGAAGACACAAAGGGTGGTCTCAACAGGCACCAGAGCCCTCTGGAGCAAATCTCACTCAGTGGGTTAAGCCTCCCACACAGTAGCCCATAAGCTGTGGATATGGCCAAACCTCACAGCCAATCAGCCTAAGGGTCAATCCCATCCATTGATTTGTCAAGAGAAATCAAGCCTTAACTATAACAGGAGGGTACACACAACCCATGCTAGAAGCACTCCTGGAGCACCCGGCTCAGGTGACCAGGAGACTGTACCACTGGGCCTCATGAAATACCTACTACATAAGGTCAAGACTGAGAGACATAGCAGAGCTACCTAATACATAGAAACAAACATAGAGAGGCACCCAAAATGAGGAAACAAAGAAATGAATCCCAAATGAAAGAACAGGAGAAAAATCCAGAAAAAGAACAAAATGAAATGGAGGCAAGCAACCTACCTGAGACAGAGTTCAAAACAATGGTTATAGGAATGCTCAAGGAACTTTGTGAGACCTTACAACAGAGAGATAGCAAGCAGAAGAAAAGACATAGAATCCATAAAAAAGAACCAGTCAGAAGTGAAAAATACAATTAACTGAAATGAAGAATGCACTAGAAGGAATCACCAGCAGACCAGATGAAACAGAGTATTGAATCAGCAATTTGGAAGACAAAGTAGCAGAAAACACCCAATCAGAATAGCAAAAACAAAAAAGAACCAGAAAAATGAGGAAATCTTAAGAGATCTCTGGGACAATGTCAGGCGTAACAACTTTTGCATCATAGGGGTACCAGAAGGAGGAGAGAGAAAGCAAGGAATTGAAAACCTATTTGAAGAAATAGTGACTAAAAACTTCCCTAACCTGGCAAAGGAAATAGACATACACATCCAGGAAGAGCAGAGAGTCCCAAACAGGCCCATACCTAGACACATTATAATTAAAATGGCAAAGGTTAAAAACAAAGAAAGAATCCTAAAAGCAGCAAGAGAAAGGCAACTAGTAACTTATAAGTAAGATCCCATTAGCTTGTCAGCTGATTTCTCAACAGAAACTTTGCAGGCCAGAGGGATTGGCACAAAATATTCAACATAATGAAAAGCAAGGACCTACAACCAAGACCACTCTACTCAGCAAGGCTATGATTTAAAATTGAAGGACAATTAAAGAGCTTCCCAGACAAGAAAAAGCTAAAGAAGTTCATTACCACAAACCAGTATAACAAGGAATGTTAGAGGGACTTCTTTAAGATAGAAAAAAATCAAAATTATGCATAATAAAATGGCAATCACTACATATCTATCCACAGTTACTTCCAATGTAAATGGATTAAATGCTTCAATCAAAAGACATAGGGTGAATAATGAATGAATATTCTGAATGAATAAGAAAACAAAGCCATTACATATGCTGCCTACAAGAGACACACTTCAGACTGAAAGACACACACGGATAGAAAGTAAAGGGATAGAAAAAGATATTTCATGAAAATTGAAATGAAAAAAACAAAAACAAAAAAGGTCAGGTAGCAATACTTATACCAGATAAAATAGACTTCAAAACAAAGACCATATGAAGAGAAAATAGAGGACCCAGTAATCCCACTTCAGGGTATTTATCCAAAGAAACCCAAAGGTCTACTTCGAGAGGACGTGTGCATCCATATATTCATTGCAGCATTGTTTACAATGGCCAAGATATGGAGGCAGCCTGGGTGTCTGTTGATGGATGAATGAATAGAGAGAAGGTGGTACATGTATCCAATGGAATATTGCTTGGCCATGGAAGAGAATGGGTTCTTGTTATCTGTGGCAACATTGATGGACCTGGAGTGCATTGTGCTGAATGGAGTATATCAGACAGAGAAAGACAGGTGCAATGTGATTTCGCTTATACGTGGAATTTAAAAATAAAATTAACAAACAAAATAAAAACAAACTCATAGATACAGAGAACATTTTGATGATTTCCAGATAGGAGGAAGTTTGGGGGTGTGGATGAAAAAAGGGGAGGGGATTAAGAAGTACAAATTGGTTGTTACACAGTAATCATGGGGATGTGGCATATAGCATAAGGAATATAGTCAATATTGTAATATTGTAATAGCTATGTATGGTGTGAGATGGGTACTAGATTTGTTGGGGTGATAGATGGGGTGAGTGGAGGCAGGGTGTAAAAGGTGACGAGATTAAAAAGTACAAACTGATAGTTACAAAATAGTCATGGGGCTGTAAAGAAAAGCATAGGGAATATAGTCAATGACAGGTAATAACTACATATAGTGCCAAGTGAGTACTAGATTATTCAGGGGGATCACTTCTTAAATTATATTAAGGACTAACCACTATGATATACACCTGAAATTAATATAAAATAATACTGAATGTCAACTGTAATTGATAAATTTAAAAAGGTGGGGAGGAACAGTGAAGGGGAACAAGAGGCTCAAATTTCCAGGTATAAAACAAATAAGTCATTGGGATGTAATGTACAGCATAGGGAATATAGCCAATAATATTGTGTTAGTATGGTACAGTGTCAGATGGTTGCTGGACTTATCATGGTGACCACTTCTTTAGGTATATAAATATTGAATAACTATGGTGTACCCCGGAAACTAATATGATATTGCATGTTAGCTATATTTAAAAAAACACTTAAAAATAAATATTCATGGGGATTAAAGTATAGTATAGGGAATACAGTCAATAATATAATAAATATGAATGGTGTGAGATGGGTACTAGATTTATCAGCATGGTCACTCTGTAAGTTATGTAAATGTCTAATCACTATGTTGTACACCTGAAACTAATGTAATATTGTGTATCAACTGTAATTGAAAAATAAAAAATATTAATAAAATAAATAAAGAAAAAAGAAAAATAAATAATGGCTGCAATTTAATTCAACCATAATGATGGTTTTCAAATCCTGTGACCATAACAATTGGATAAACTGTTAAAATTCTCTTCAATGGTCAAAATGTTGCCAGTCTTAAATGTTGAAACTCATGCATAAACCAGGTTTAGAAAAGCATTTTATCATTTCAAAATCAGAAGTCACCTAATAATCAAACTTTTAGCATAAAACAAAAGAATGGTCAGGGTTAATTTTTTTATAAGCTGTGCAAATCATATGTATTAACCTCTTTTTGGTTCCCCCAGATAAATTTTATCCTTTGTATTTTTTATTTTATTTTTTTGTACCAGCAGCAATGGGATTTCTGCCAGAACTGAACTCAGCCGCTTCCCTGGGAATGTTGTCCAGTTGCTAATTTCACTACCGGAACTGTGTTCCCTCGCGTTCTGGCCTATTTCCATGCATGCCTCCACTGGAATAAAGGATCTGACAGTTCTGTGGATAATGGTAAACATATGTAACCAATGCTGTGCAATTCTTTTAGAGCCAGAAAGCATTAGTAGGTATTTCAGTTGCTGGCAACAAAAAATTCGTGTAAGGCACTTCATCAAACACCAGAACCCAGAGAAAAGTATACATCAATGATTTTAATGTACAGCAAGGTTCTTCTTTCATTCTTTCTTTTTTAAATCATTGACTAATTAAAAATGAAAGTCAGACTATTATGACAACCTAATTCCAAACTTTAAAACTGCAGGGGAAAAGGCTGGGTTGAAGGAGAAAGAGAACATTACAACTTGTTTATTTTGGATTCTACTCCTATTTCAAGTTAGGCCTTTTGATTCTTTAAGTGTACAAGAGAACTTTGACTTTCCTGAGTACACAAGGGAAAAATTACATATTGTGATGTCATTGCCTTGCGGATTTCTCATACCACCAAGTACATTAGTCACACTGTCGATGTCAGGGAGATATAAAAGAAAAAGGGAAAAAACCATAATGTCTTCATATGAGAATCAGTCATGATTTCTCTTTGGATGCATTTCTTCAAAATCGTTTCCTCGGGGCCGGCCGAGTGGCTCAGTTGGTTAAGAGCTCGCTCAAGAGTTTGAGCTCTGAGCAACAGTGGTTCGATGCCTGGCCCAAGCTGAGCTGCCGCTAAGCTGCCAAAAGGTGACAGGATGGCTCAGCTAAAAAAAAAAAAAACAAAAGCCAAGGAAAAAAATTGTTTCCTGAATTCCAGCAGAATTTAAGAGAGCTATTTCAAAATATATAATGTCTCCATTAGGTCAATTTGTAGCACTATATTACCAGCTTAATAAAAATATTACTATGTAATAGTAAATAAAAACACAATGAAGAATACTTTGGGTTGCACCTTATTAACTGTAATTTTGATCCAATTAATTGTTTTCTTATTCTATATTATATATCGATGATAGCAGGGAGGCATTTTCATCCAAATATGCTGAAAAGTGATCATCATCCAGGGTTCTTGTCTATGGTGTTAGTTAAATTGATATAAATACCTCCAGCCTCCTAACTGTTTGCTCTTGCCAATCCAGCTTAGCAACTGTCTCCTCATTTGCTTGGAAAACCATCTGACATCACTTACTCTCTGATTTTGTCCCTATTTTCTGGCTGTTTAGAATTCCTTCCAATATAATGGAGGACCTGTCTGATTGAATGGCTTTAAGAAGGAATAAAGTGGTTCAACCCTAAGAAGGAGCTTTTCCACCTAAACTCAGAACAAATCACCCAGAATCAGATGAAAAGGTGAGGAACCAATTGCAGAGACCCCATACAGAGGAAATCAGAGATATATATTAGACTGAGAAGAATTCTATTTGACTTCAGTGTAATACAATATCAAAATATTCACTTGGCTCAATTTGCTGGAAGCTGCCTCAGAGACTGTAAATAGGGAGGCTGTCATACACCCCTTCAAACCTCTTGATACTAGGGTATAAGTGAGTCAAAGCAAGCAGGACCATTTGAATTTCATTCAAATTGGCCAGTTACTCTGGATGCACAACTGGGATAGAGGATAAGTTTCAGAGCAGTTGGATCATTTCACAATTGCCCGATATTGACTTAGATCAGGGTTTCTCAATTTTGACACTATGCTGCTAAACATCCTGTTAAATAGTGACAAGTGGCATTATGCTTGTAGGATGTTTAGCAGCATCCCTGGCCTTTACCCACTAGGTGACAATAGTATCCCCACCCTAGTTGAGACAACCAAAAGTATCTCCAGACATTGTCATATGTCCCTGGGAGAAGGGGAGCAAAATTGGCCTTGGTTGAGCACCACTGAATTAGACAAATCTGTGGGATCTTTGAGATGAGTGGCCAGGCACTGGCCTTTCATGTTAATGAAAGTGTTCCAAGCTGTAGAAATGGTGGTCAGAATGCTTGACTGTTGGGAAGAGAGGGTTTGTGAGTTTTCTAGGATGGGGTCTCTCACAAAACAAACAGGCAAACAAATAATCCACAAACTGTTTCACTTATGTTTTGTGACCTCCATGAAAATGAATGTTTTGCCCAGAGTAGAAACATTCTGGTGATAATAATCCCATCAATTTAATTATTCCACAATACATCTCTATAGAGCTAAAGGTATATAGATACAGGTATAGGTGGACAGATATAAGTAGTTTCCAAAGTGCTTTCCAAGACATAACCTTCAGCAATTCTCTCAACTACCTGTAAGGTAAAATGGGACGGTGTTCTGGTAACTCTCATTTCATGGCTGAGGAAACTAAATTTCAGAGAGTTTAGGTGGTTTCTTCTAGATCATACAAGAAGAGCTTGTGTCAAGTGTAGGGTTTCTATTGTTCTACCTTCTCTGAAAAGGTAGTGACAGGTGGCATATGCTTATGCCATAAAAATATCTAGTTACATATCCCATGAACAGAGAAAGATAAGTATCCCTTCCCCGTGATAGAGGAAGAAATTACAGTACTTGTTGGCTAGGATGACCCTTGGACTGTGGGCTCCATGGAATTCACATAGAATATTTATCACCTGGCCTATGGCAGCACGTTCTCACCAGGAATAAATAAAATTATATTTAATTCTCTCTCCTTTAACATCCAGAATTTGGACCTAGTTCGAAAAAAAAGAATCATTTTAACTGTGACAATGATTTAAACAACTTCTTGAATTCATTTAGCTGCCACTGCCACTGATCCTATTGTTTTGTTTTTTACATCATCAGATTTTGATCAAAGGGATCACAAAAATTAGAAATACAAAGAACAGCGCATGCTGTGCGTCAGCTGCTGGTAGAGAACAGATTAAACAAACACCAGGGTTTATCACAGATCTGGGACTACCCAAGCCAGCAGTTTTGAATATAGTAAACCCTTAAATAATTTCAAACCCTTTTTATTATCCTTGGATAATACACACTAGATATGCACTCTAGTGGGTACATACAAGATTAATAAGTACTCTCTCAGACATAGAACAACCAAGAAAAGAACACGTAGCATGCCAGATTGAACAGTGTTCTTAAAAATTAAATGTATAAGTGACATAATAAGGACTGAACTTTTTCATGAATTCTGAAACAAATCTATATGTGTCATATGCTACCATGATAACCAAGCAGTGTCATTATTATCTCACTTGTAGAGGTTTTTAAAACACAAGTTTTTTTTATAACTAATGTATGTTCTTTATTTCTTTTGAAAACAGACACTACAGAGAAGAAACAAGAAACCATCAATAATCTTCACATCTCAGAATGTATACTGCTAATTTGGGGATATTTTATTATATACTAGTATTCTTACTATTATTGTATATAGTTAATTTTAAAATCAAGTGCTAGTCGATATATAGAAAAAATATATATAATATATATTGTATATATGGGGTGCCAAAAAATGTATAGAAGTGGACACTGGTCAACGTTGCTCAAGCAGTAGTTCACTGTAATCAGAAGTGTCTGCGTGCTGATGGTAACCACTTTGAGCACCTCTTGTAATTGCAGAAGTCAAACATGACTTGTATTCATCTTTTGTTATCAGTATATATTGAGTATTACAATT
>NW_017731530.1:1868229-1879061 GCF_001890085.2 Hipposideros armiger
ATACACACACACACAATACACCTGTTAATTCTTTAGTAAACACAGGATTGCTCCCTTATAAGAGAAGTACATGAATAAATATGCTAGTTGTCCTCAACTATAAAAATTAACTTCTGTTCTTTTGAGAGTTAGGGCATCCATATAATTAAAAAAGGCACAGCTGGTTACACACTTGCTTATATAGCACCTCATTTTATCACTGTTTACTCATGTGTAAAAAGAACTGATGACCATAAAATGTTATAAGATTACTTTCTTGGGAAATTTGGTCATTACCATGTTTGTAAGCTTCAAACTGGTATTTCCTTCCTCATCTCTCTAGAGATTGTGGGGTTTCATCTTTTCCTAAAAAAAAAAAAATAAATAAAATTAAATAAAAAAATTCAGAACCCAAAATACTCCAGTCTTATTAAATGTTATTTCTTCCAAAGGAAAATAAATTGGCTGAGAAACAAATTAGCTGTCTAATAAATAGGTTCTATTTCTATGAAGATTTGTAACTCAAAATTGCTTCTTGCATTCTACCTATGAGACTTGAATTTGATTTTTACTAAAATTTTACCTAGATTAAAAAAAACATATGAATACAATCTCTGGGCAATGAATCTGCAACCTGGAACCCAAGATGCAGATGGTGTAGGATTGCTGAGGTCTCTTTGGACAGTCTGTGACTGGGCTCCATGGTGAAGAGCCCACAGCTAACCCACCGAATTCAACAAATGCCTGTAAAGTAGAGCAGAAGTGACAAATTCAGTTTGAACCACATTAATATACATATTAATATATGTTATATCCCTTTTAACAAAATATGCAAGAACGCTTTGGCCTTTGTGAAATGTCACCTATTTTCCACATCCTGTGACCATTTGCCAACTCTTTTCTCTAATATTTCAGAGGAGGTGGAAGAGGTAACATTCAAGTGATCAAACTCATGGCATGTCTCAATACTGACTGAACTGCTTTTAGTGTAATCAAGTGGGGAATCCCAGTTGTCCCACAATCCTTCCTCTCAACTTCTAACCTGACCGATTTACATGGAAAGATGACATCACAGCTAGTACTCCTGAATGTGATTGCATTTATTAACAAAAATTAAAAGTAGGTACAATTTCTTCAGTGCCCATGATGTGCCTGAAATTTTATCTTTATTATTTCTCCCTCTCCTAACAACCCCATTAGGTAGGTTAAGTAATGTTAATAACATTTATTACCTTCTGAGCAGGCACTGTACTAAAAAACTTTTAAGTACATATCCCAATATATCATCACAAGCCCATGAATTATTATCTTCATTATAACTAATGTTGCAACCAAAGTTCAGAGAGGTTAAGCAACTTTCCCATGGTCACAACTTGTAGTCTAGCAGTCAGGACTCGAATTCAGAGCCGTTGACTCAAGTCCTCAGTTTTTTCCAAAACATCAATCTAGGTCATCTGGCTCTGCGCTCACATGAATGGGTAGAGCCACAGACCTGAGTTCCCAGCTAGACCTTAAACTCCTTAAAGGTAAGGAGTCTCTATTATTCAACTTTCTATCCTCTGAGCCTAGTACTGCACCTTATGAACAATAAGTTCTGAGAAAGCAGTAACATATAGGTGAAAGCACAAGGATTAAATCTAGGCACACTGACTTTGAATCTTGGCTTGATCAATTACTATCTGTGTACCCTTGGAGATAATATCTCCAGAATTTGTATCATAAAGGGCTTGTGGGTAGGGAGCAAAGACGTTTGGGAGTTTGTCTCACAACGCATAATGAGCACAGAGGAGGGCCCAATGAGGACAGGGAGGGGCAGTCATGGGTAACGTTCCTCCAAGACACTCCATGGCACCATCTTGGCTGGGGGTGTGTTACACAGCCTCCCTGAGCCTCAGTCTGTCAATTATAGAAGCTAGATAATAACACCTACCTCACGGGCTCACTGAGAATGCTCAGCTGACTGATGTGTAAAACACTTAGCACAACTAATGTTGGTTCCCTTCTCTCTGGTCGTTGCCCACTTTGAAAAAGCATTTGAAGATTATGATATCTACCTCCCAGAATAGATATAAGGGATATAAAACAGTGGTTCTCAAACTTTNCACCTCTTGTAATTGCAGAAGTCAAACATGACTTGTATTC
This sequence comes from Hipposideros armiger, assembly GCF_001890085.2. NCBI lineage: Eukaryota > Metazoa > Chordata > Mammalia > Chiroptera > Hipposideridae > Hipposideros > Hipposideros armiger. Next base: position 1,870,351 of record NW_017731530.1, read on the forward strand.
ATCTTTTGTTATCAGTATATATTGAGTATTACAATTTTAATACAGTTTTCCTTTCCTAAAATGTGTATATATTTTTCTGGCACCCTATGTATTATATTATATATAATATTATTATATATAATCACATATATTATATGTATAATATTATATATAATATATAAGTATATATAATATATAAGTCATGAGCATAAGAATAAATGACACCCCTGAACCTACAACTCAAACCAGGAACTAGGGAGTTATCAATGACTTGCACCTTCCCCCTATGTTCCTCTCCTAACATTAGCCTGCTCTGCTCACTGGTCCCAAACCTAGGGGTAACCTCTACCCTAGAGGTTCTCTTTTGGGAGTAATTTACCTCTTATGAGACATTCCACAAAAATGTACACATTTTTGGTGGTCACAACTGGAGTGGAGTTGCAACTGGCATCTAGTGAGTAGAAACCAGGGATGCTACTAAACGTCCAATAGTGCAGTCTCCCACAACCACGAGTTATCTGCCCCAAATGTCATAATGCTGAGGCTGAGAAACCCCGTGTTTTGAATTTACTGTGATAGGGTATCCATCACATATGACATCTTAAATAATATGTCATTTATTTTTGCCAATTTTGGAGTTTTATAAAATTATTATCAGGCTATATGTAGTATTCTGTGACTTGCTTTTTTCCTTCTCAACAGTTTGTTTTGCCCATTTAGTTTCACTGGTGTGTACTATTTTATTCTGTTACTATGCCACAATGTATTTTTGATTCTATTGTTAATTAACATTTTATTTGTTTAATGTAGTTTTTGCTAATATGAACAATGCTTCTAAGAACTTCTTTGTACAAATCTACTGATGCACATATGAAGAATTCCTGTGCAGTGTATATCTAGGATTGAAATTACTAGGTTGTAGGGGATATGAGCCTTAAATTTAAAGGATGCTGCAAATTTCAATGTGACTGAGTTCCTCGGCAGCAAGATATAAAATTTTGCTTTGATCTACATTTCCTCCAATATTCAGTTTGGTTTGCTAATTCAGTGAATATTGAACAATAAATCAACATGGCCTTAATTTATCTCCTGAATTACTAGCAAGATTGAGCATCGTTTGATATATTTATTCACCATTCATATTTTTTCTTCTCTGAGGATCTTGTTTTTCTCTGAAATTTATTAATGTTCTCAATCTTGTTTGTTTAGATGAAAAAGCCTTCTCTATTGGTTTGTGACATTTCCTTTATTATATATGTTCTTTTGTATACTAGAGTCTGTTTTAAAGTTATCCATTTTATTTCATTGATCTGTCAATTCTTTGCCAATACCATGTGGTTTTGATCACCAGAGTTCTACATTACATTTTATTATATGGTAGTGCAAGTCTGACTTCAATATTTCCTTCGTACAAAATTTCATAAGCTATTCTTATATCTCTATTTTTATGACCTAGTTCAATATTAGAATCATTTTGACAAGCTAAAATATTTTGTTTTGATTGGTAAACAAGTAAATTATCTTTAATATTTAGCCTCATTCAGATATGTGACAAGTCCTTCTCTTCTTTCACATCTTTTGAATTTTGTGGTTTACTTCACAAAAGTCACACTTTTTGGTTTTTTTTTCTAGTTGTTTCATGTTTTAGGTTACTATTGCGGATGGAATTTTCTAACTGGTTATTGCTCACATAAAGAAAAGTTATTCTGGATATTTATCTTGTATTTGCTACTATGTGGAATTATCTTAAGAATTTTTAGTTTTGTCTCTTTAGTTCTAACACCAAAGGAATTTCACATGCACGTAATACTTTTTCTCTTATCTTTAGGGATGCTTTTTATTTTTCAATATTGTTCTATTGTGTTAGGCAGAACCTTAAAACCAATTTTACTAATAGTAATTGTGAGCAGGATCTTGCTTTTTCTGGAGATTCTTGGACACACTGCTAGTACTTCACCATTAAGTATGGTATTGGCTACAGATTTAATACAGATACTTTTTATCATGTTGCTATTTCTAGCCAATTTCTAGTTTTCTAATTAGGAATGGGTGCAGGACGTGATGAATTATTTTTAAACATAAATGATACTGGTAAATTTCAGAGAATTAAATGTGTCAACAACTGTACAATGGGTCAAATAAGACAGAATATTTAAGATACCATGTGGTGAAAATAGATACATGTATTTTCAACCCGTTAAAAAATACTTGCCCTGGAAACTACTTGTAGTACTTGTATGCGCCACTGTTTTAGCTTAGCTCTTAAAATGTCCTCATGACTTTCCAATGTTGACCTTGGCTAACCAACACCCACTCCCTCCTCTTTCAACCCTACCTCTTTGTTCCTTGATTGTGTTTGCTATTGTCCAAGACCAATGTGGCACACTAGTACTTTCAAAAATCTTCAGGCAGAAATAACATGATGCAATAGTCTAAAAGAACTCAAAGAAAGATCAAACGCTGAGATTTAGAAATTATTTCTATAACACTGTTCAACTTGAAATGCTCGATTTATCTGGTTCAGTGATACCACCATTTACTTTCATTTTAAAAAATAAGATAAAATCTAAAGTCAGAGTTTTCCATTGTGCCTTATAATACAGCTGTTTATAGTATTATTTTATATAACAAATAAATATTTATTATATATTAATATATATGATACTCTGCTTGTATTTCTTAAGTCTCATTCCATGAAACAATGTTCCCATATCTATCATAAACTGAACTACAGAAAAAAAAATTGCTCATATTAGATACATCAGTAAGTTGCTAATACCTACCTTGTGATAATTCCTCCCCATTTAAGGATTTATTATTTTTAGACAAGAAATATTTTCTTTGCAACATACTTTCTGCATTTATTTTCAATATCTGTGGGTCTCTAACTATCGTCCCTAAATGAGAGAAGAAATTTCAAGCATAGAAATTTACTATATCAGATAATAACTTTATTCAACTTTCTTTCCAGTTTTGAAAACTCAGCCTGTGTTTGTTCATCAGTTTTAAGTTTCTAACAGCCTCAGACCATGAACTAGATGGTCAAAAATGACATTTTCATTTTGCATTTTAGTAAGTGACATTTAAAAGAAAATTTCCTCTTACTTACAACCTTCTACCCCCTCAACAAAAACTACCATTCATCCTTATTTCTTGTTCTCTCTCTCCCTCCCTCCACCACAGACACACACATGCACACACACACATGCATACACACCCTTGCATGTGTACCAACTAAATATTTCCAAGTTTTGTTGATTAGTTTTGACCCTAAGTTGTTTTAGATGGCAGTTAAGACATGACACATAAGTAGTGCTAAGAAAGCTTTGAGGTTAGACTGCCTGATTGCATATCCTGGCTCCTCTACTTATAATATTTCTTAATCATTGTATGTTTCATTTTTGTAAAATATTTATAGTTGAGACCCTGATTTTGTTAAATATTTATAACAGTCCCTTCAAATAATTTTTGTAAGGGTTAAGTAAGTTGGATTATGTAAAATATTCAAAACATAGATTGGTATGGCAAATGCTTAATAAGTATGGTTTATTTGTATTATAACGTCATACTAAACAAATTGGCTCTGAAGAAAAGGAGAGCAATGATAATTTCATCCTTCAAATGTCTTTAAGACACGTGTATGGGAGTGAAAAATTATCAAGCATATGTACTAACTGTGCCAGAAATAAACTGTTAACAGAAACAATCTTTTGAAATCATGATTGAGAATGGTTCCATTAATGCCTATACCCAGGGAAACGAGCAAGAGGCATGGAAAGTGATATAATGTACAGTCATACCTCTATTTCAAAAGAATATTTCCCAGTGATATATTTTGTTGTTAGAAACTATAGGAAAGATAGAAATAACAAATATATTCTCAGCTTATTTGGAGGGAAGTTATCTACCACCTAGTAATGGTTCTTCACAACTATCTGCATGAAAGCTAAGTTAAGGATGGCATTCAGCTCTACATAATACAAATTCCAAATATAGTATATTGGCCACTGGGGGGGATCATTTTTCTCAATTTACAAGCAGTGTGGTGATAGACCATCCTGGGTTGGGCAGGGGCTCCAACCATCAGTAGTGTCCATGTCTTCTTGTTTTTGCACTCCCATCCTTAGAGTACAGCTTTCATCCTCATGGTTGCAATACGGCTGCTTCACCTCCAGCCTCACACTAAAGTTCCAGACAGGATAAAGAAAACCAATGAGGTACAAGTAGCAGGAGAGCCAAAAATTTCCCGAACACCCTGGAAGGTTTATGCTTATATAATTTTTTCTTTTGAGTCAGAGCTATGTCATATGACACCCTTGATTGTGAGGACATCTGAGAAGGTATTTAGCCAAGCATACTGCCACTCTAATCAAAACAGGGCAGCTGTTGGTGAGGGGGAAGGAGAGAGTAAACACTGAGCAAACAGCTAGTAATACTTGCTACACATATCTTACCTTACCTTATTTAAAACTAATGAATGCCTGACATAGATGATATGATCTTGAGATTATAGATGAGGAAACTGAGGCTTGGAGGGCTATACAAATAGAAAACCATAGATACAGTATAGAATTTAGGTCTGACTGATACTCAAAAGGAGAGGCTCAAGAGGAAAAAACTTCCCTGCCTTTTTCTTCTTAGTCACAGCAGTCAAGAACCTAGCTTCCAAGAGCCACCCTAAGCTCTTCTTTTTGCTAGAGCAAAATTTGCTCAAAGGAGCTCTATTTTCAGATTTCTAATTTAGGTGCCACTTTTTTTTTCTGGCCATATTTTCTTCACTACCTCCTCTCTCTTTTTAGGTAGTGGGAGGCAGCAAGGTACCACAGAACAGTGTACAGGCTCTAATGTCATGTTACTTGGGTTCGAATCCCAGCTCTGCCACTGGCTCACTGTGTAACTTTCGGCAATTTCTTACTTTATAGGCCTCAGTTTCCTTAACTGTAAAATTGGTGTAATAAATTTTACACCATTATCTCACTCATTGAGATATCACAAGGAGTGAATTAATTTGTACATATAAAGCTCTAAAGAGTGCCTGAAACATAAAGTTTTGTTGCTATTTTAAGTCAAATATATAAATGCACTTTTTTTTTTTTTTAAAGATTTTTATTGGGGAATTGGGGGGATGGGAACAGTGCTGGGGAATTGGGGAAAGGGGAACAGACAAGTTGCTGTCGTTTTGTTCTTCAATCTAGTTGTGGAGGACGTTGCTTCACTGGCCCAAGTTGGCACCATCATTGCGCTCTTCTCTGGCGAGGCAGATCAGTCTGCCGGCTTCTGGACGGCCGCTCACTGCGGCTGCTGGCCGCTCACGCTGGCTGCTGGCCACACACGGTAGCCCATGGCAATCCACTGCCACAGGGACTGCAGCCCACGCCGTCGCCGGTGACTCATGGCAGCCCAGCTCAGGTTGAGCTGTTGTTCAGCATCTTAGCTGTGGAGGGCAGTGTCACTGGCCCTCATATGTGGGATCCGAACCGGGGCCCTCTGGCATCCCAAGCGAGTTCTTAACCATCGCGCCACTCGGCCGGCCCAATGCACTTTTTTTTTGTTTTGTTATTTATGAATGTTTTAAAGTTATTGATGTACAATTAACATTGAACAAAATGTACAGGTCATAAGTGTTCAGTTTGTTGATTTTGGACTTTTGTATACTTTTATGTAACCATTACCTCAAGCCAGATACAGAATATTTCCATCATCACAGGAGGTTCCCTCATGCTCCTTTCTGGTTAATCCTCCACTCCTCTTCTAGCGGCAACCACTGTCTATCACTGTGAATGACTTTGCTTGTTCTTAGGTTTCAAATAAAAAAGAATCATACAGAGTGTACTGTTTTGTGTCTTGCGTCCGTAGCTCAGCATGATGTTTTAAGATTCACCCATGTTGTTGAGTGTGCTAGTTGTTCATTCCTTTTTATTGCTGAGTAGTATTCCACTGTATGGCCATACTGCAGGGTTTTTGCATTCTCCTTTTAATAAAAATTCAGATTGTTTCCAGCTTCAGGCAAATATGAATAAGGTTGTTGTGAACATTCCTGTATATATCATTTTGTAGACACGCAGCTTCATTTCTCTTGGATACACACCTAGAAGTGAATTTGGTAGGTGATAGATAGGGTAAATGTGAATTTAACTTTCCAACCATTCCTCAAAGTGGAGATACTATTGTACAGCTCTACTGGCAGCATATGAGAGTTGTGGTTATTCAATGGTCTCGCCAATGTTTGGTTTTGTCAGTCAGGAGCATGACATGGTATCTATTATAGGAATTGAAATTGTAGCTAAAAACTTTAAAACTCTGGATTCAGGTGGTTTCACTGGTAAATTATATCAAACATACAAGGAACTCTTAAATGTTTAGGAAAATAGAGGGTGGAAGAACACTGCCAGAGTGGGTGGGGATCTGAGAATCTGTTTCTCATCAGACTTCACCCATTCCTCCCTCCCTCACTCCTCAGTCCAAAGATTTTTGGTGTCGCCAATTCCTGAGACTTTGCCAATTCTGGGTTGTTAACTCATGTAATTATGTTTCCCATTGCCAGTTTAGGGTTCAGTTTACTTAGTATAAGCTACTTCGTCGCTTCTGATCCTTTGTCTTTCCAGCTTCCCAAATTTTGTTGCTGCCATCTCGTTTCCCATTTCCCCCTTTTTCTGAGTTTGTCTTTAAAAGAAATCCCTTTACTGTTTTTTTTTGTTGTTTTTTTTTGAGATTGAGAGAGGGAGTGAAGTTAGATAGAGTTACTCAGTTTTGTCTTTGCCCAGACATCTTTCGCTTTGTTTTCTGTGTCCTCCAAGGCCAGGCTCATGGGGAAATTTTGAACTCTACTTAGGGAGGCAGTGGAGCAGAGGGGCTCATGGCTGACAGGCTCAGAAGAAGACTGAGTTTGACTTTTCCCTGACCACTTATAAGGGGTGTGATTTGGGTGAGTTACTTATCTCTGCCTGTTTCTTCATATGTAAAATGGAGATAACAATAATGCCTACTGTGGGTAGTTGGAGGGCTAACTAACACATACATCACACCTAGAACAGTGTCTGGAACACAGTGAAGTCTTCACAGATATGAGACCTCACTACTATTATTATTCAAACTAGTGATGAGTTTCCTTTGGAGGGTAAATAATGGCAGTGGTAATGTAACCCAAGCAGACTTTTTAAACGCTGTTTGCAGGTCTGTGTATGAAAATATGTTGCATAATTTGCTGATTAACCTTATTTGTGCTTATTTGATCCAAGTTTATATTTGTACCATGTATAAGTAAAGATTTAGCAAACAATGTTGCAAAGCTTGCTTATTAATTCCATTTGTGGTAATTTATCCAAGTTTAAGTTGATCATCATACCATTTATAAGAAAATATTTAGCAAACAATTTAACGGTATAAATAAAGATTTCAAGGGGCTTATTTAGCTTTAAGAGAACATAGAGCTACTGATTTTACATTTTAGCACAGCAATTATATGGAAACAAATCAGTGAAGTTTTATTCATTAAAATAGGAATAGTAGTAAATATCTGTTAACAGACCATAGGGAGAAATTCTTTAAAACTTTTTTCAGTAATATAAAACAGCTTTCTCTTTTTTGTTAATTAGTGCGATGGTAATTATATCCCCATAGACAGTATACTCACATACATACTTAATATAATATTAAATGTAGGTAACGCCTAAATATCCTAAAAGAGGAAAAAGTACTAACACATTTGCTAATTAAACTTCTATTTATTTAGTGTTTTGAACTAAACTTAGCTGCCTAATTTAGTTAATTATGGCAAACATCCCATCTTATTGTATGTGTGAGTGCTGGGGGGCAGTGTTTCAGCAGGGTAAGATATAATGTGGCATGGTCTAAGGTCAGATGCAAGGTGACAGGGATGGGGGTGACTGAGAGGAACTGGGAAGCATTATCATTGAGGTCAGGTAGAGGAGCTTCAAGGTCAAGAACCATGTGTCATCAGGTGGGTAGCCAGAACTGAGCAGGGAATATACAAGAACTGTCAAATAAAATTAAAGCCTAAAGGGTTGGAAAAGAGAGGGAAACTAGGAAGCATATGGGAGCAACCAGGACAAAGTTGCATTCAGCTCTGTTCAGATGTATTCTGCATTTCAGCGGACTGGCTCCACAGCTGTGCTTCTGCCAGGCTCTGAAAAGAGTAGCATGGCACCTGGTAGCGGGAGTCTGATATAAGCAATATTATTACATGTAGTTCTGTGTTCTTCTAGAAGACAATGGTCATTCTAGAGTGGCCACAAGAGGAGACACAGAAGAGGCCCAATTTATTATACTCACAGGTCCTAGAAACAGGGAGAACTCCATACGGGACCACCTGAGGAAGCACCAGCATTGATCAGCAGACAGAAGTGGCAGGACAGAAGGGAGAGTCTAGACCACTGTGGTAACTGGGGTTTCTATGGGAAAGGCAGAGCAAGGTAAACACTTTAGGATTGGCTAGCTTGAATAATTTCATTAGGCTAAGTTACAGAGGCGGTCCCAGTTGTCTGGCACCAGCCCTGGGATGATATTAGGCAGAGGAACATTGCCTCTAGGGGTGCATGGGCCAGAGAAGGTGGGTATGGCTCTGGATTGGTTACTTTGCATGTGAAAGGCAGACCTGTTATTTCTAAGGTTATCCCTGACAGGAGCAGTATCTTCCTAGCCAGAAGGTTTTCCAGATGTCAAAACACATAATATACAAAAATATATACATATATATATGTATATGTGTGTGT
>NW_017731530.1:1881336-1928089 GCF_001890085.2 Hipposideros armiger
CCAGAATAGATATAAGGGATATAAAACAGTGGTTCTCAAACTTTGGTGAGTGTCAGAAGTTCCAAAGGCTTGTTCAAATACCGATTACTGAGCCCCATTTAATACACTGTCAGTCTGAGGTGAGGTCTGAGAATCTGCATTTCTAACAAGTTCCCAGGAGATACTGGTACTGCTGGTCCAGGAAACATACTTTGAGAATCACTGGTGTAGAGAATGACCACATATGGGTTTTCGTCAATCAGATATCCTTAGAGTAGGCATGGAAAAGTATTTTAAAAAGAAAGCATAAAAAAGTCCAAGAAAAGTAGCTAGGACTGAGAGTCATGTGTAAGAAGGTCAAAGAAAATTTGATAAAACTGATTAGCCTATTATGTCCTGACACAGTGTTGCTCTTCAGATGTACCATTTATAAAAGGAATTTGAAAAATATGCCCCATATGAAAGAGGTGAAATTATTATGTGTTTAAATACACACACACACACACGCACACACACACACCATGCCTGCATGCTCTTAAACCTACTTCTGAATTAAAGATTGTCACTGCACAAGCCAGTGCTTCTGCTCTTTTGAATATGAGCATCCTTGCCAGTAACAACTGAAGTCCATGCCATCCTCTTCTCCAACAATGCTTCTCCTGTTTCCTTTAGAAGGAAATTCAACTGGTTGGCCACCAAATTCTGGGTTGTGCCTGGAGCCGTGCGAAAGGTTTTGCACGTTAAAAGCAAAACTGGCGAACCTAGACTTTTTGACAGCTTTGTGAAGTGTGAAAAAAAATCATATTTCTCTGGCGCAGTTTTATGAGTTTTTGTCTTGAGTAAGAGGGAAGCTTTGCCTGTGAAAATGGAAAAAGGGTCATGCAAATGACCTCAGCACTGGCAACCTGATTTGAGAGCCAATGAATTCTGAAACTGAAAAATATTTAACCAAAATTCTCAACTTTTCTGTGCAACTGCAGAGGAGTTTTTTTTGTTTTTTTTTCTTTTCCCCCACCAACAGCACCAATCCTCACTCTCTGCTCTGTCACTTGCAGCTGACAGGGTTGAGAAAGCCTAGTGCGAGGGATCTATATAAAATGCTGCTGAAAAGGGTAACTGACCATGCCTAATTACTACTCAGGGCAGGGTTCTTCCAGAAGGCACCACAATTGTGCAAAAAGGTTATTTGGCTAATAATCTGAAAACATAAATTAAGGGCCTGGTGGAGGCTCTTGAGAAAGAAAATCCCGTCTACAAACCTGCTGAGGGGAGGTAAGGAGAGGGTGGGAAGACAGAAAATCTAACCATAGAGGTATCCAGTTTTTTTCTACCACTCCAAACAGACAGTTTACCGCACAGCTGACCTAGTGTGGGCCTCAGGGCCCCGACCTTCACAATCCTCGGGAACAGGCCTGAGCCACATGATCACACGATCATGTGTTCTTTACTCTGTCAGCTCTCTACACTTGGAAAATTTGTTGTGATTTCTTATTCTATCAATAGTCACTTTCTTACCTCATTTGTTTTTCTTGAGGAGGAATCTCCAAAATTGTATAAGCCTCAGGCCTCTCAAAACCTGAATCTTCTCCTTTTTCATATTGTGCATCACTTACAAAGTTCACTGAATTAGAAAATAAGGAAGCTTATTTTCTGGACTAATAATATTTCCTGGACTAAATGACTATATTAGTTTGCTAGGGCTACCACAACAGACTATCACATACTGGACTGCTTGAACACCAGGAATTTATTTCTCACAGTTCTGGAGCCTGGAAGTCCAAGATCAAGGTGTCAGTAGGATTGATTTCTCCTAAGGCCTCTCTCCTTGGCTGGCTGATGGATGTCCTCATGTGGTCTTTCCTCTGTGTGTGCACAGTTCTGTGTCCTAATCTTCTCTTCTATAAAGACATCAGTCATATTGGATTAGGGCCCACCCTAATGACCTCATTTAACCTTAATTACTTTTGCAAAGGCCCTATGTCCATATATAGTCATATTCTGCTGTACTGGAGGTTAGGACTTCAACATATGAAATTTGGGGGAACACAATTCAGCCCATAACACTCCACCTTCTAGTTCATCCCAAATCATGTAGTTCTTACATGCAAATACATTCACCCATCCCAACAGCCCAAAAGTCTTAACCAATTTCAGCATCAACTCGAAGTCCAAAATCTCATTTGTATTTTTGCTGTCACTTCAGTTTTGCCCTTTGGGGTACTAAAACCTTGGGGGAAAGACTTTGTTACTACCAGCACCCAGACACCCAAGTATGGAGCTGACATTAGCTAGCTGTTGGCATAACAGAAAGAGGTGGACTCAAGAGCTGTTGGAAGTTAAAAGAACAGCTCGGTGTTGAATAGTTCAACTCAACATTTGAAGTTTACACAATTATATTTTCCTCTAAGAATTTAATTGGCTTGGTTTATGACTCTACGCCAGCCCCAGAGGGCTGATTTCACAAGCTGGGCCATTACTTAGCCCCTGCCCCACATCAACAGGAATCTTAGACCTGCCAGTTCATTTTCCACCAGAGGGTCTCCACATGCCCAAGGACCCTGAGGGTCCTTCATGTTTATGCAGCTTAGTCTCTACCTCCAACATCGCTACTTTTAATGTCCAACACCCCAAACCCACAAACTACCCCCAAAAGATCAAGGAAACCAAAAGAGACTTATTGGTTAGGCAATTAAAATGGCAAATCTCAATTTGAGCTTGCTAGATGAGTCACTGAAAAGTGAAGAAAGACTCTGATGCAGCCATATTTCTGTATTTTAGCTCTCATTTTTACCACCTGAACTTAGAGGTGGTGGTGGTGGTGCTGGTGGTGGTGGTGGTGGTGATGGTGGTGTGTGTGTGTGTGTGTGTGTGTGTGTGTGTGTTATGGTAAGAGAACAAAAAATGTGAGGGAAATAAGAGTAAGGGTAGAAAAGTGAGATCTAACTAGAATTTCTAGGTGACAGTGAAGGCCATCTTGCCTTATAGACCACACACCACACATATATGCCACATACACATATTTATACACACACATATCCAGACACACATTTGTCTCAAAGCAAAACAAAACAAAAACAAAAACAAAACCTTTACTTTAAAATCATAGGCCCACTATGACTCATAAATCCTAAAAAATATACCTGCACACAACTGTAGCCCATAGTTGCTGTTAGGCTATTTTCTTCTTTACATAGTGGGTACTGGGCCCACTATGTGGGTATATTAGTTTGTTTATTCATTCCACAAATGTGTTGAGCAATATTCATGGGCCAAGAACACTGCTAAGTGCCTGGGATTCAAAAATTAATAACATAAGGTGGCTATAACAATCTAATGTAGAGAAACAGACATGTTCATAGATCATTTCAGTACATTTATGTCAGTGAGGGTACAGGAAGGAACAGAGCACAGCCTGTCCTGGGGGAATCAGGAAAATGGGGTGGCACTGGAGGGGCGCTTAGAGAGAGCAGCTAAGGGGATCACCCAAATGCAGGGAAGCTGTATACTGGTACAAAGGTGCCAAGTCATAAAAGGGAAGTTGGAGAAGGAGAGACATGGGCTTGCAGAGTGAAAATTGAGTAAAAAATACAGAGGAAAAATGGATTCAAAATCTTTATTGATATTGTGGTAGATATAAGCTTTCCCTTCCATTTTTGTTATCCTCCTAAAGAGACTGAAAAGCTTTGGGGCTGACCTAAGTATGGTTCACCCTAAAAATAAGGTCAGAAACCACAAACTACTTGGGGACTATTTCTCATAGAAATGAATTTGAAAAGAAAGTCATCTAGAAATCCTATATTTTTGATATGGGTTATTTCACCAACTGGAGTTGAATAAACTTGGATACAGACATCCCTGTCTATTGTGTTTGTGTATAAATATATTTATGTTTCAAAATTTTTTTTACACTGCTGACATCAACTATAGGTACCAGTCAGATAAGGGGAGATAATCTCCTATTCCTTCTAGATAACACATAGAAAACGTACATTGGAACTCTAGATTTTGGTGAGGCACCAAGCCCCATAAGCAGGACAGAGTACCAAGGGGATTTTATGGGTACCCCTTACACCAACACACATTTTTCACATTCTATATCTAGCATCACTTCAGCAGGAGAGTCCTGGGTAGTCCAGTAGGGTGAGTAGTCTAGATTTGGGAGTATAGGCTAAAAAGATGTCCATACGGCCACCCAAGTCTTAACACCCACCTGGCATAAATGTGTTGAATGCATGAATTGATTCTAGACACCCATGTAGCTCTTTACACAGAAGATAAAGTAATTTCTCTAAAGCCCTTTTCTGAACATTAAGTTAAATTCAAATGCTGAGTTTATCTAAGAAGGGTCTTCTTAACCATATAACCATAACCAAAATGGTCCATTGTCATTTTGAATTGATGGAGTTAGAATTCAGGGCTAGAACAAAATAAATTTTTTTTAATTTGACTTTTAAAAAAATTTTAAATTTATTATTTTTTATTGTTAAATACATATTTTTTAGAATTAGTTTCAGCTGTACAACACAGTACAATAGTTATACTTTTTACCCCTTGAAGTGACAACCCTCTCCCCCAATCTGCCACCCCACTTTCCCCCACCCCAATATCATACGTATCTATTACAATTCCCTTGACCAAAATCATTCTTGAGGACCCTTCTCACCATATTCTGTCCAATCTCCTTGCATTTAGAATTAAATTTTTATTTGACCCTTAGCACATGTTTCAAGCAGTCTCTTTCTCTTCTCCTGCATAGAACATATCAATTCTGTCTCCATGCCTCTGTTCAAGTGATTCCCTCACCTAGGACACTCTCCCTGCCTCTTTCTGAATATTAAAGCCTGTCCATTCTTTCAGGCCTGGGTCAGTTTTGATGGCCTTGGTCCATCTGCCTCCCTTCCCCCTTGAAGCAACCAAACATACTTTCTCCTGCCTCTAACTTCTTGATGGCCATACCAATCCTCATATCAAGGTATAGCCACCCTTTAAGATGGGCAAAAACTTTCCAAAGGATACACAAGTGAGGATAAGTTTAAGAAAACCAATTTCTAGATCCTCAACTTTCATGTTTAATTCTTTGCAGCTTTGATCTGCATGAGAACTCACCTAGGATAAAGGTGTTCCCTTTAGCAATCAGCCTTCCCCAATTTACAAAAATAAAAGGCACTCTCACCCAGCCTAAATCTTACAAACCTGTAAAAACTTTCAAAGTGCCAAGGAAAGAAAAAATTCAAAATATTGATGTAAATGTTTAAAAAGTGATTGATTGTAGTGATTAACTTTTGCAAGTCAGATGGTTTTCAATTTTTTGCTTTCAATAAAATCGAGAGAGGACCTAATTCAGTTTAGATTATTAAAACATTTTAATACTAGATCATTATAGGAAGTATAACTCTGAAGGAATTTAAAAATCTGGGCCACATTGTTTATATAAATTTCTTATATCTCCACATTATGATTCATGCAAAAAAGATTTCTTGATGATTAAATCTATAAAAACAAAAAATTAGAATAAAATTGATGTTGAATTTTGTCTCATTTTGGCAATGAGTAATTGGAAAGAAAACAACTCAATGAAAGAAACCAGTTCTATCCATTTCATTAAATGATGTATGTCTAATAAATGTTAATTTTTGTTTAAATATTTATGAGTTTAGTTTATATTAATATTGTTTTGATAGGTTGTGTAACAATAATCCAATACAAAAATAAACATTTTAATATTTAGAGCCTCATGTCATAGAATTTAAAAACTATTTAAATTTATATACACATTTTTGTTGCAAAAAAGTATGGCATCATCAACAAAAGACTTTTAATCTTGAAAACTATACTGCAGTAGATGGGATTCTATGGGGAAGTAGGATAGAAATACAAGTCGAAAGAGGAAAAAGAACAATGTAAAATTTCCAACTTGTTTGTGTATTTTCAGTAGCTTTTTTGAGGTATAATTTCCATCCCATAAAATGCAGCCATAGTAACTGTGCAATTGCATATTTTTAGTACATTTATACAGTTATGCATCATCTCCACGCTCCCACTTCAGACTGTTTTCTGTCATCCCAGAAATACTCTTGAGCCCTCTTGCAGTCAATTTGTTGGTGTATTTTTAAATAGATGATGATGGGTACCAAGTAAACTTGCTTTTACTGCATAAAAAATATAGGTGATGTATTACAGAATTGTACACTTGAAACCTATGTAATTTTACTAACCATTGTCACACCAATGACCTTTAATTAAAAAAAATTAAAATATAAAATGTTATGAACAAAGCAAGAAATGATTTCTAAATAATGGCTCTAAAGTTAAGTATGCTGAAGAAATTAAAAATCTGTTGAATGTGAAAAAAAAATACAAGGTGGGTTTGTTTTATATCTCATTGACTTGTCTGCTCCATATTCTTAATAAAAAAAATAGAAAAGCCCTTTAATTAGGTTTCATCTACAAGAATGAAAATGTTGCTACTTACAATGCATTGGTGATTACATCCTACGTATCTATGTAAAAGTATAATAAAAATTTTTAGATATCAACCTAAGAATATGGGAGGGAGGCTCATAGTTAATAAAAAAAGTTGAGGGTTACCCAAGCAAAAATGATTGAAAATCAATAGCCTACACCATATCACTGTAATAGTCTACTCTGTAATGTTTTATTTCTAGTATATTTGATGACATAAATTGTAATTAATTTTGTACTTGATTGGTTGATTGAAGTAGTTATTGTATTTCTGACTTTAATCAAAACCCAGGGTTTAAAGTGCATTTTTCTCTCAAAATGATGTGTCACTCCAGTTTATATCACAGGGAGGAAGAGCAATAAAATACTTCTTCCAAATTCAGAATGACACAGGATAGATTTTTCCAAGTCAAAAGACAATGTCATCAAATTCTTGGCTGACAACTAATGTCTGGATCTTTGGTAATATTTCTTTTGACTTGGGTCTCCTGGGAGTCTCTTGCACTTTTTTTTTCCCTTTCATTCTTCTTTTGATCTGGTTATTTCTGGTGGTAATCAATTCTCACTGGATAAAACTCTTAGACTTTATGGCCACCAGGTAAATAATATACATCTACTTTTTTTCCTTTGATTTAAGGAATAAGACTCCAAACCTCACTTTTAAATCCAGTTCCATATAAATGCATATGCACACACACATATATATGTTCACATGGATACATATGTGTGTCTAAAAATAGATTTTAAAGGATAATTTTGGACTCCATTCTCACATATAACCTTCTCTGAGAGCATAAAAGAACACAATATTTTTTTAAATCAGGAATAAAACTTGCTTTTACTGCATAAAAATAAAAGGTAGGTTTGTTTTATATCTCATTGACTTGCCTGCTCCTTATTCTTAATAAAAAAAAAATAGAAAAGTCCTTCAATTAGTAGAGAGATCAAGATGTAAGGGTGTACGTCAGCATGATAAAGGGTTCTAACTGTGATTAAGGTTCCAATCTCATGACATGTGGAATAACCTATGTAATTATATTCCCCTTAGTACTACAGAAAAGTCCAAGTGACTGTAATACATGCTAACTTAATCTTAGCCACAGAAAATGTGTTTCTAATTTTCAAATTCGGCAATTTTTCAATAAAAGTTGTTGCACTTTGTCTGATCTATTCTCAAAATACGGAAGTGCTTGAAGCCCGACCACCTGCAATAACAGATTACTGCTCTCTAAAATATTACCATACACCTACAATGTGGAGGCGCAAAGCTTTGCTAAAAAAGATCTTTGTTGTTTTTTTTTAAAAGAAAGAAGTGATCCCAAACTAAAGCTGGTTTTCAGCAGCCTCTCTGCTCCCAAATGCGACTGGCATCAAAGTCTAATGGAAACCTGTTTGCGGACACTGGATCCAATCCAAGGTACACCATTGGCATATTCTAGACCCCTTGGGACATGACTCATATAAAAAACACAGGGCTGTCATCGGACGGCTGGTGGCTCAAATAAATCAAATTTACTTTGAAAACTGAGGCATACCAAAATTTTATTAGGTGAAACTTTGGCATTTCTTATAGCCAACTTGCACATATATATTTTTATTACTTACAGCAGTTAAAAGGTATGCTACCAATCATATGCAAAACAAGAAAAGATTGCAGAGTACGTTTTTTTACTGGGTGGTAGTAGGAACTACCTTTTTTTTTTTTAAAGGAACCCCGAATAGTAAGTTAGTAATAGGTGGCGTCAAAGAATGCAGCCCAATGTTTGCATAATTCACAAGCCCTATGGTACAAATTTCCCCATTGCACCTTCATTTAGCAGACCCCATCACCAGTCTTAAAGAATGACTCTTACCCCAAAGTGATTTTTTGCTCACTAAAACTATCAACTGTACCACACTTCATGGGATGATGACAGATAGTGTTTATAATCTGCATTTATGAGAAACAGACATGAACATACTCAAGTTCTTGATGATCTAAAAAGGATTAAACTTTAAGCTTCAAAGGCCTACTACTGCTTATGCTCTTATACGTTAAGTCAGTTTCAAATTCCAGATTAGAAAAGTGTAGTTTTCTCTTCAGTTAAATCTTAGAAAATTCTTTATTTTCAAATCTAGTACACATTTACCTTTAAATATGTTAATTGGTCATCAAAGGCATACCAGAAAATAGGCCCTTGGCCAATAAATAGCATATTTGCAAATTAACATTTACTTTTAAGGCCACATCTGTCACATTTTAAAAGTGGTGGCAGCTTATTTTCCTTAAGTGGCAACTGCTACAAGAGTTTTATGTGGTAAAGTACGTACTATTGTGTACGCGTTTTAATACACACACACACACACACACACACACACACACACACGCATTTGACCATGCTTAATCACAAGCTTAGACCAGAATCTCTCAAAGGATTTAAGTGTACCTACAATGCTCACTGTTAAAATACTAAGTTTTGTGTGGAAGTCATAAAGATTGTCGTTTTAATTAAAATTGTAAAACTGGGGTAAGTCAATTGTAAATAAATTCAAAAGATGTATATGATCTATTAAAATTGTATGTATGAAATGTATTTTTACAAAATCTTCTAGAAATATTTTTAGATATAGTCAGCTTCTTTAATCATTTTAACATAATTCTAGGAAAGATCACTAGCCCTTTTCCCCCATAATTCACTGGGCAAGCGGTGGCTGGCATCACAAGGAAACTCTACTTTCTATGTGTTATAGTGCGTGTTTTTACTGACTGAAAACAAGCTAGGTCAACTCGAAGGCTCAAATCAACTATTTTGACTGAATTTATCCATCACTTACGGAAATGACTTCCTCTGAATACAGATTTGACTAGTAATTTGTCAGAACAGAAATCACTTCATTTAAAATGGTTTAGTGATTTTCACACATAGATGTAGCCTCAATAAAATCTGTGAGAAAGGAAAAAGCAGTGTTTTGGCCCTGGAAGTCCAGGGAGAGAACACATCTGTAATCAATGAACAAGTAATTGTTCAAGGCTTATTACCTGCTGAGCATGGTGCTAGAACTGCGAAGAATAGAAAAGAAATATAAAAAAGTGTTCCTGTCCTTAAATTGCTTACAATCTGGTTGAGAATTCATGAACAATTGCAGGAATTACCCTTGGAGAAATACAAGACAGTAAGTTGATTCATGCCAAATGGTGTAGTAACACACATATTTTATGGAAGTTCGGGATTTTGAAAGGGCAGGACGTGATGGGGACAGAAGTCAGAAATGAATGAACGTAACCACGCAGGAATTGGCCTCACTCCTGGCTAATATTTCTACTCCTCCTTTGCTCCTTTGAATAGTCTTTTTCCTCTGAACAGATTTCTAGTTTTGAGTTCAAAGTTTTTAAATTTTGTTTAGGAAAATTTCTAGTTTTTAAATTTTGTTTAGGAAAAAAACATAAATAAAATTAAAGGCAAATCGTGAACTGGGAAAAAGATTTGTCATATCTTTGACAAAGGGTTAATAGCTTAAGAGCAATTACCAATCAGTAAAGTCAGACAAACAGACCAATACAAGAAAAAAAAATGAGCAAAAGACCATCAGTAAGCAACTGACAGAAGAGGTAAGACTGGTCCGTTACCATATAACAAAATATTTAACTTCATTGGTAATTAAAGCAGTGCAAATTAAAACCATAAAGGAATGCAATTTTCACCAACCTAATTGCCAAAGAGTGATTAAGAATTACAGCATTCGAAGTTGCTAAAGATTGGGAGAAAGGGGGACATTTGTCCACAGATAATGGGAGGATAAATTAATGTAACAATTTTGGAAGGCACTTTAGTAACATGTATTAAACGCCTTAAAATATGTAATACTCTTTGACCCAGAGATTCCATTTCTAGAACATTTTCTTAAGGGAATACTTATGGATCAAGGCTTAAAGATAAGAAGGATTACAGCACTGTTTAAGATAACAAAAAACTTGAAAATGGCACAAAGATCCAATAACAGAGGATTGGTTATAATGATTAAAGTTTAAAGTTAACTTGTGAAATAATATTTAGTGATATGGAAATATGTCCTATACACTAATGTACAAAGTGGATAAAAAAACATTATATGGCATGCATTTCACATTTTCAAAAGAATATACAGGAAAAAAATGAAAAGAGATATATTAATAAGTAATCAGTATAATAGTAATGCTCTGGGTGGTAGGAATACAGGCTATGTTTTTTAATTTTAGTTTTTTTAAATTTAGAAATATATATCATTTTTGTTATTTGAAGAAATTTACTCAAAACAACACAAAGAAGAGTTTGAGGCTAAAGTTATTTGTACATATTTAAAACAATTTGCTTAGACTATGGTACCAATGTATTGCTATGTATTGCTTAGAAATTCTTCTGGAATTTTTAAAAATATGCCTTTCCAATAGGGATTTATGATAATGTCATTTTCTTTTCACTGAAACTTCAGAGTATAGAATATTTAATAATTTTACAAGGTAATATTAATTTACTTTTTAAACTATCTTTGGAAATTTCTTTTTTAAAATGCTGCATGTGTACATGATTCATCAAAGTGACACCTAGCAGTTTAAAAACTTAAATTATAATTAATAGAAATGAAAGTGAAATATTTAATATATATAATTGTACAAAGTTTTATCAGCGGTTATTGATAAATTTAAGAGACTTTTTCTAAAATGTTCTTAGGTCTGGAGAAAGGGAATCAGGAAGAGATTTGCTTAACGTTCTTCATGTATGACTTATCTCATGAGAATTTAAGGGATAACACAAGTTAAAAACTCCAAGCTCTAACTAAGCTTTGCTTCATGGCTTTAAATATCACTCATTCTTGACTATCTTAATTAGCAGAAGAAATAGTGGAGATGATTTCCTGCAATAAATAATCAAAAGCTTTCTATTATTGTCTGTAACACATGGTGCAATTTTTCAACCAATATGCCATATAACACCAAATACTACTTTGATTTTTGGAAGTAGAATAAGTTTTGGGAGCACATAGAAATATGTTGAGTATCTGGGGGAAGTTGTTTTAAATTTTAAATAATTCACAGGAAAACAAGATAGATTACGGATGAGAAGGAAAGTTAGTCGTGCCATGTTTCTTGTACCAGTTTGGCTCCTCATTCTAACTTGAAGCATAAGGATATGATTAACTTACAGAAATTATTTCTTCTGGAAGAGGGAAAGTTTATTCTCACCCATACTTATTCTGAAAATGGAAAGGTTTTCCCAGACTGTTCCATTGTGATGGTTTTTCTTTAGGTTTAATCAGACCTTTGGGCCAAAGTGCTTTATCAACCAGTCAACAGTAAAGCTTTTCTCAGTCATGAAAAATGATTTTTTTTTTCGTTTATAAGCATGCCTGGGAAAGGGAGAAGTTTTCTTCAGGTTTAATTTATAAGTTAGAGCGACATTTCTTTCATAAATAGAATGGTTTTGTTTGTTTCCCATACATTTAAAAAAATAATGGATAGTTTCTGGGGTTTTTATCGAAGGAACTGTGGAAGAATAACCTGAGTTGTGCTTATGCAAGTAAACAAGAGCCCAGTGGCAGTAGAAACATGAGCCTTTGCTAAAGGAATTCTCTTTTGTAAACTAGACTCTATGTCAAGTGGTTCCAAACCTCTATCCTGACCTTGTCGCCAGCTTGACCCCTCTCCCAACTCATTAGGCAAACAACTCCTCCTGGTGACAGTTTGGAGCAAATAACCTAGGTGGTCAGATACTGGAGCTGTATCTTTTACTCTATAACCTGACTTGCATCTACAATTCTCTTGGAACCTCACATAGCTTCCTTTCCAGGTAGTTCTGTGTCAATTATCATTGCCCCTCCTTCCTCAGCTGCTTTCCCCTCCTCATTAAAGATTTAAGAACAGCCAGCTGTGAAGAAGTGCTCGTATGGCTGCAGTTTTATTAGTTTTGTTAAATACAGTGTGTCATACTCATGTTCTCAAGCATTACAAATCAAACTAGAATGTCATTAGCAAAATTAAAGTAAGAATGGTAGTGAGAACACTATGCCAGGAATCAGGACACCTACATTCTTATATCTCTCTCATCCACAAAACTTGTCATTAAACTAGTCATTTAGTGAAACTTCTTTATGCTCCCATGTCCTTCTCTGAAAGAAATAAAGGAGATGTGCTAGCTATGTCTTTTCCAGCTTTGGTAGTCTGTGAATCAAAATCTATTCACAAAACTATCTTTTAAAATTATTTTTATTTCTCTTCTTCAGTAAGACAAAGCTTTTTTTTCCCAGTCAATGATATCAAATTATTACAACCTGATTTGCCATAAAACTTGTCAGTAAATCTGATCATAAAAATATTCTTGAAGATTGTTTTAGAAAGCTTATATGCTAGTACTTTTGACTGACTCCTCCTGCTCAGGAAGGAAAACAAAGTTTCTCTCCAATGGGAAGTATGTGTTTTATTTTATTTTTTCTCAGAGGGCTCATATGATCGAATAAAGTATTAAGTGGTAAACTCATTCATAAACATCCTCAGAAGGTGAAATAGAAATTGAAATCATAAATATAGTGTCATTACTGCAAAATAATACAAACTTACTCCATCTATTTGGCTTTCCTGCTTCTTAGAATAAGCAACTAATCAGACATGGTTGTGCAAGTCAGATATGTTATTTGCAATCATTGTTTATATACATATTCAAAATCACTATTAAATATCAGAAATGAAACACTTATTAATTTCTGATAAAATTCAAACAGAGCATTTTTTTGACTGTCTGTATAGAAGATTGTTGAGCATTTTGATTGTGATTTAGAATGTACCTTTGGTGACTGTCAACTTTACAAATTTTTTATCTAAATGTTATCATTATTGTTATTAAACTTATGGAGTACCAGATATTTTCTCCAAAAAAGGAGGTGACTTTACCTTCTTCTGGTTGCTAAGAAATCCTAGTTTCTTTAAATACCATCTTCTTGACAGATAAATGTCCCACAATGTGTTGGGTTGTTTTAATATATCAAAATTTGAATAAGTTTTACTAAAAAACTGTGATTTGATTCAACGAATATGTAGTAAGGCTTCTATTATGAAAAAGATATTATTTCAGAACTGCACGACATACAGAAAGCAATATATTAAGGGTTCACTTTGGCAAAGCAAAAAAATATAATTGGAGATAAATCAAAGAAACCAAAACTGTTATAGCAAAGGCAGAATTCAATAAATACCAAAATACAATGTTCTCAGAATCAAAGAGAGATATATGCTACTGGGTGGTTGATCATGCTACCTGGAAGAAGTTATTGAAATTAATTGTTAGTACATCTTTCCAAGGTTGCTATGAAGACAAAGTGTTCCAAGTGTCTCAAGGCTGGCTAAATAAGGACATGTTAAAAACACTGAAATTGGCCCAAATTCTCCTTATCTTCACTTAGACTATCTTCACTTAGAACTCGCTTCCATATCACTTGCTATTGATTGTCCTCCTCTTACAAGGATCCAGACAAAGATCAATGAGCTTGTTGATGTGGAGAAGAAAAGTGGAGGAACAACAAGAAGCCAGACTAGAGAGGTAAATTAGACCAACACAATAGAAGGTCTTGAATGCTAGCCTAAGTGTGGAGCTGACTCTGTGGATAATGAAAAGCCATTGAACCTTTTGGGCAAAGTTGCCCTGTGATTAGCTTTAACGCCAAACTGGCAGCCATGCATAGGCTGGCTTGGTCCAGGGGGTATCCTTGGAGTTCAGAAACAACATGGGAGTGCTTGAATACTTGACCCTGGGTGATACCAGTGGGAGGAGAAAAGGAGAAGTAGCTAAAAGAGACAAATAAGGAGAAAACCTGTAATCTCAATTACATAAGAAATAATTATCAATTATTTAATACCATAATTGTTCCTTAAAGGGTTTTTGGAATTTCCTACCAATGAAAAATAGAACCAACAAAATTCTCTATAGCTCAGGGGTAACTTGAGCAGAAGGCCAAGGAAGAGAAAAAGTGACATTGTTGATTTTCCTGATGATTAAAAAAAAATTTTTATTAGCTTTTGGTGTTAATAATTGACTGAGATCTGATTTTTAAAATGGATTTCATAATTAATGATTTTCTGCTTTAGAAATGAAAAAATATTCACTTCTTAAAAAAAAAGGTTAAATGTAATTCCATTAAATCAACTTTTTAAAGACTAGAATTTATAGCTTCAAAAAAATCAAAATTTCAATAGTGTTTTGTCATATATTAAAATAAGTGATAGTTATAGCTTTAAAATTTTTTAAATTTCAGTTGTTGAATTAAACAGAAATTAATGTCTCACTACTTGAAAATTCAGTTAATTTTCAGGTGATATTTCAAAAAATTTCCTAAAAATGTTGACAACCTAAAATGTATTTGGAAAAAATCAAACATGGTCATAAAGGCCTACAGTCAGGAACTTTATATGTAAATAGGTTTAATTTTCACAGCTATTCATTTTCATTCCAAATGCACAACTAATTGAATATGTCATTATATACACAAGATAAAGCCAGTAGTCCAAGTAAAAAATGTAGGTTCTTAAATTAACAATAAAGTGATTGTTTCAGATATAGAACTTATGTGGTTTGAAATTTTTCTCTTTCTCATACTAAATACCTTATTTAAATAGAAAACTTATCAAGTGAAGCAATGATGCTGATAAAACAACACATTGATACCTGACTACAAAAAATTCATCCTGACAGAGAAAAGGATTTGAAAATTTTAAGGTGCAGAATAAGACACATGATGTTTAATAAGAGATTAATTATAAAAACAGCAACAAGTTGAACTCAAAACCTACTTATGAGGAGGCATAATTAACAGCTAAAGTCAAACCTTCTCACACAATCACAGAGCTGTTCATTTTACCACACTGTAGAAAACATAGTCATGCTGTGCAAAGCCAATAGGACAAAGGAATCAAAAAGAGTTTATTTTTGAATAATATTATTGTAGATTCATTGATAACAGGTCAGGTGACTTAGAGACAACATTGACCCAGAAGATTATAAGTCAAAAAAAGTTCTCATTGCTGAGTAATACTAATAGTAATAAGCCTTGTTTGAACCCTGCAGAAAAACACTTGGGATAATCGTTATTTACTCTGCAGAAAGTCCCCTTACAAACTACTGAAGTTGAAATAATCATTAGAAATATGTAATATTTTATGGTAGCACTGAAGGAAGGCTGTATATCAAGAATTCCTTCTGAACACCCAGAGATTTCATGATATATTGTTTTATTCACAAAGGTGCTTTAGATATGTTAGTCTATAAATCTGAATTACACATATTATTATCAAAATGATAATCTAATAAAATCTAAGCTTCCACATTCCCATCTATTTTCAGATTTTTGCAAAAAATACCTTCATAATACTACTTTCTGTTGTTTCATATTTAAATGCAGTAGCTGCTTAAAGAAAGAGTTTAGTTAACAGTTTATAAACTAAAAGAAAATTAAGAAAAAAAAAAGGATGTTTTTCACTCTGCAAATTTGTTGAAGTATATAGTTTTTGGCTTGAAAATGGCTTACTTAATGAAATTTGCAAAGATTATGGGAAAATATATTAATATGTAATGACAAAGCAAAAATTTCAACTTTAGAAAATTGAGGCTAAAATAACTTGCCAGTGATGTGTCATCACTACAATAATTTAGATCTTAATAACAACTTATTAACACCAAATAACATCTGTGTATCATTGAGGAAATTCTTCACTAGTATTTTGAAATACTTGATTAAAAAAAATATGTCCATTGGATTTGAAATGTTTTGTTGTATACAAGAAACTCAAATATTATATTTATCATTGAAGGAAAAGAAAGAGTGTTAGATTTAAGACATTAATAAACCAATTATATTTAATTATTTGAATTTTGCTCAATGAATATGAAGGCATCTGTCAAATGGAAAAAAAGTGATAAATATAGTTTTGCTATTTGC
The DNA here is from genome assembly GCF_001890085.2 of Hipposideros armiger. Lineage (NCBI taxonomy): Eukaryota > Metazoa > Chordata > Mammalia > Chiroptera > Hipposideridae > Hipposideros > Hipposideros armiger. The sequence continues at coordinate 1,897,717 of NW_017731530.1, forward strand.
TACATCCTACTAATGTGAACAAAGTTACTCACAGATAATTTATGTAAAAAATGTGAAGAGATCATCATGAAAGAAACCTTGATTAAAATATATACGTTGCCAATTCAGTCATAAAACTATCTAATAAAATATTATGTATACTAAAGTAAGCTCCAGTTTCTCATTTAAAAATTTGAGAATATTTTATTTGGAAATTGTATACAAATTCAATATGTAATATTCTCCCTCACATTTGTGTTTTGCTTTTCTTAACATATGTGTATAAGGTAAAAAAATATATAAGAATTTTTTTTTCACCAAGCTCCATATAAAAACCTCCAAAGTTCTCTCCAGTTTACTCTGGTTCACTGTACAAGTACAATCATTTTATATGTGACTTAATATGAATAAGTTTGGGAAGCATTGCCCTGTGGAAATGAATTAACTGATTGTTAGGTTGAAGTAAAGCAAATGAAAAACAAGCCCAAGGTCACTCAGAAATCAAAAATATTACCAAGGAAAAAAAACTGTTGCTCTTAGCTCAAGTTGTTTCTTATTTATGAGACTTAAAGAAGCTATGAGAGGAAACATGTTGTCTCCTAAGATATTAGAGTATAAAGATATTCCAAAAGGCAAACATTCCAACAACACTGATCTTTCTCCAAGTTTTTCTACAGGGGCTTTCAATGTGCTAATGGTGGAAACCTGTATGGGCATTAGCTGTGGGTTCTTTTGAAGACCACATACAGATTGTCTGAAGTTGTAGTCAGTGACTAAATCTTACACAACTTGAGAGAGTTTTGGCATTTGGGAAAATAGCTTCAAAGCTTCACTCTTCTGGGGACTATCTGGGAACAGGAAGGGAAGAAGCATGTATATACTCTTAAAATAACGTACATCAATAAATCAACATTCATATTAAATTCCTCAACTGAGTGTGGATACATATCAGAATTTCTGTGAACTGTGGAGACACAAAGAATCTTTTTCAAAAATATACTATTTTAAAATCCCATACAGGAATAGGTCTGAAGTTTTAAATATGTATTCCAATAACTCACATTTCTTAAGACTACTGTAGTTTTTATCTCATCTACTATTTGAGGATTTTCCAGGTTCAAGATTGTATGCATCAAATTACTTCATATTCTTGTATGTTTCAAAAAGTCTTAAGAGACAAAATAAAACACTTTCCTTTTGATCTAAAATGGCATTTCCTATATAAGAACACAAAACCACAAGAAAGTTTTAAGGCTCCTACAATTAATGTATTCAAAGTCTGTGCAGCTTAAAACTGAACATAATTTCCAATGAAAGATTTCAAAATCTACTGAAAAAGGCAAAGTCAAGAGGAATGTTTATGTGCTTACAAATAATAGCAAAACTCTATGCTGGACTATGAATAATAACCTAAGAGTTATTGAAGCCATGAGAATAACTTGTAAAACGCAATTGTAAAGCATTTTGTAAAATGTTATTACCATTCAAATGCTAAATGATGACAACAGAAGTTCTTCGGGGACTGGTAAAAAGCAAACACTGTTGGAAGAGGAACTATAAGGAAAAAGAAAAGAAAACAGAGCGGATATAAAGTCCTCATAAATTTAAGGTAGAAAAAAAAGACAATTGTGATTGATAAAAGGAAAAATTTAACCAATTTTATGTCCAATTCTATCTGAAAAAAATAGTTCCTTTTTAATCTCAGGGGACTTAAATCCAAATAAGAGAGTCAAAGTGAATCCCTTACATGATATGAGGACATGTTTTTCACACATATAAGCAAATATAGAAGAAATATATACTAATTGATTCTACTATTTTACAAGCTTATAGTACAATTGAATCATTATTAGAGAAACAAAGCAAGAAGGGTTCATTGTTTCTACATAGTCCTAATAAACAGCTACAAAGGAGAAGTCTATATGAAAAACAGAAATACAAGATGTTTAGCAATCTTCATTACTCACTCATGAAAATCAAGTTCTTTGGAAAAGCACCTTAATAATCAAATCTTATTTCCTAAGACTCAAACCTTTAAATAATAAATAATAATAATAATAATAAAACAGCTCAACAGAGTACATTTAATTCTTATACTTATCTCTTAGAGCTGCAAAACCAATATCTAGGGGAATGCTTTCTGAAACTGGTATATTGAATCTAAATGAAGAGTAAAGAGAGGGTCTGTATAAAAATCAAATACAGGTTTTGCCAGTTTTGCAGAATGGATTCTTGACTTTCACTGAGCTATTTGACACATTTATGTTCTTAAGTATTGCTGTTTGGCCTTTTAGAAAGAGAAAGATGAATAAGAGTAGAACGTGAATGACGATAGAATGTTTTCTGGATGGCTTTTTTTTCAAGATTAGAATAACAGGATTAGGGGCAAAACATAATTCATTGGAGTGTTTTAACAATTTTGCAGTGGTCATCTTCTAAGAAGCAGGACTTACCACCCATAGCTACAGGGGGCCAGTCTCTGGAGAATCGGGGTTCATCCAATGTTTGCATGGCCTGTTCAATTTCTTCATGTTTTATCCAGTTTACTTTTGTCTCCTCTGTAGGGTCTCAGTTATCTTGTTCAGGTTTTATAATGACTGCATTATGGGGTGACGGCCGAATCCTCATTTCCTGTATGCTATGAAGAAAAAGTGATAAGAAGAAATAGGAGGCAGAATGATGAAAACAGAAGAGGGTAAGAAAGAGAGAGAAAAGAATCAGAGATTTTCTCCTATACAGTCTGCCCCTGAAGAAAACATCTGCCTGATACTTTACTCTGGGAATCACCTGTGAACACAATCCAAATTTGAGAGAGAGTGGGGAGGGAATAAGTGCATATTTTCTGAAAATTGAGAAACAAAACTGAATGGATAAAATTATTTATGCTTCTTCAAAAAGTACAGTATGTAAATGTTATAGTTAGAAAAAGTAAAAACAATCAGTCACACATGCATACTTACAAAACTTACAAAACTTACAAAAATCAGGGTTTGAATTCAAACTGAAAACCCACCAATTCATACTGTCTGGAGGAGGAGGCAGGGACAAGGTAGAATAAAAATAGCATGATGTTTCAGCACCTTTATCCAATGGAGTAAATTTGTTTGACTCCGTTTCAAGATATTCTCACCGAATTTACTTCACCTTACTAGTACAAAGCTTTGTAGAATTATAAATGAAGTCCTGCCGTAGTACTCAGGACCCTTTCTGGTCCTGGGTTCCTCATCTCTAGCCATGTCTGAAGGCCTGAAGCTTGGACACAATGGCTCAGGAAGGCTTTGTCCCAGCCCTGCCTTGTGACAGGACTCTGTGTAAATGGCTTCAGACATGGCTCTGGGACTTGAGGATGTTCTCTGTAGCAAAGGCCATACCTTTCCCTGGCTGCTTGGTTAGTATCTATCAATCAATGTTGCTTTCATCTGGATGGCTATTTCTCATAAAAGAAAAATGTTAATCTGATTTCTTTGAGGAGAAAAATGGATCCCTTTAATGAATGATTGCTAAGAAACGCATGGATTCACAAGTCAGGGGGAATCTGTGATGAGCAGAAAGTAGCTAAATAAATTCCAGATTAGCAAAGGAGATTTATACATGGGAGGGGACTTCAGGCTGCTTTTAAGCCAGGTAGCAATGGCAGTGACTATAGAAGAATTCAACTCATAAGATGCATCCTGAATTCCAATTATAAAAAAAGATGGCTTTATTTGATAACAGACACATTAAAAAGGAAATAGGGGGTGAGGAAGAAATTATTATCCAAAATAATCTAATATCTTTGTTGAATCAAAGGAGAACCCTTTTAAAAGCCACTTACTCTTCCTCAGCCCCTGGCTGAGCCCACTAAGGCTCTCCAGAAAGAGGCTACCCTGGACACCTTAGCAATCTGCCTTAAACTTTGCAATTTTAATTGTACTTATTATATCCAAACCCACATCCTCTGCTACCTTTTCTCTTGCCATTCTCAATGAAGACAGAACCACTGGTTCACCAAGCTTTTAATGACAACACGTCTTACCTAGTACCACCAAAGCAGACATTTGTCTAAAACTTACTGTTGTAGTGTCCACTTTTATAGGAACAATTAGTATTTCAGGAGGAGACAATGCCCTCAAAACCAGGAAAATACTTCATTTCTTCCACTGCTATTTATTGAGGCATGCGCATTCATTCAGGGAGGCTACTCACTGGTCTAAGACACCACAGAGCCCAGGGGAACATCCTGGGGGCAGCTAAGTTTAAACATCCACATTTATAGAGTAGACCATCCACTCTGTTCTCAAGGGGCTAGGGTTCTCACCTGCTTTTGAAGATTTTAACAATGTAACAGTAGTTGTTGGTTTCTTTACCGCCCACATAAAGAAAGTGGGAACTGAATCCAAATGGGCAAAAGAAGTCTTTACATATGGAATCCAGGTGCATTTTTGGTGGGGGAGGATGGCCAGTGAATTCATTTAAGGTTGAAAGAAAATGTTGGGGCTATCTTAATAATAAAGTTAATCCTTCAATCCACTTTTTATTTTTCAAAGTAATATGAGACTGGTGCATAGAAACAATCCAACATAGTTATAAATCTAATCCAAGTCCATTTATTTTTTATGTATTAACCCAACCACCTTGTGTGTCACACAGAAGTTTATGACCCAGACTGGACACCCAAGGAGGCTATATTTATATTGGGGAGGGACAGAGGCTTGAGATACAGTTAAAGAAGAATCCAAACAGAGACAGAATTTAATCAAACAGTGCTAATGGCATCTTGAGATGTTTGTGTTCTTCTTTTCATTCCCATCACATTTAGATTATATTGTTTTACATTAATACAGCCCAATATAAATGAGTGCTCCCTTGTGCTACGTTATAGACCTTCCATACTAATAATTGCTGATAACATTCATTAAGCATGTACTACATGCAAAGCACTGTCCTGAAAAATGTGCAACTAAATTGCAATCCTATCATTTAGGTATTAGGATCATTCCCAGCTGGAATGGAAACATCAAGAAGTGTAGGTGCAACACTGTGATAGGAAGGGCGGCAGCAGTGAAGTACTCAAACACATAACAATGAGTGGGCGTCTGCCGCAGAAGCTACATCTGAGGAAAAGTGTAAAGGCCTTCTTCCCCTGCAAGTGGACCTACTATTATAAATCTTGCAATAACTTAGGCACTTCCGGCAGATGAGAACTACCTATCTCTTTGTGAGCTTGCTAATCATTCCAGAGCTAAAATATAGGCCCTCAAGAATGTTTCAGATTTATATATAGGCCATTTTGATGAGTCATAAAAGAGAAACAGCATCTGTATTCAGTCAACCTAGCTGGAATTTACTGAAAGTACAAAAATATTAGGAAAAGCTTTCTATCAATGATGAACAATCATGCTTAGCATAATAAAAACTCATTAACAAAAACATTGGGGGGTGGGGGGAAGGAAGTGAGGTGAAGATTAAAGCCAAACCAAAATATGGATGGGTTGTTGCTGCAAGATGAAGACAGTCTTTGGTATTAGAAGAAAAGAAAATTAGTGCAAGTTAGTTCATGGACAGACAGTGAAAACAAAATTGTCCCTTATGTCATCTAATTTTGGATTTTCTATTATTTATTACCATTTGGAGATTTATAACAAGGGAAAGGCAATGGAGAGATTGAGAATCATTAAGATGTAATGATGAGTTTCAAAGACAACCCCTAATGAAAAGCAGAAATTTTAGAAAATAAAAACCCCAAATCATATTTGTTTAAAATCTATAATGATGTCCTGATTCTTTTGAAGTCCACTGAGCTACAGTATGTGCTTACATTGGCTGTTGAATTATGATTTAAATTTATGCTGCATTTAGGAGGTTAAATATTAGTTGACTATATGGAAAAATTTAATTGTGGAAAATTGAGGAAAGATAAAAAAACACAAAATACTCATTAAGATTTACTGTACTGTTTTTTATAAGAAAAGGGATATGCACATAGTTTCATATATTCAGCTTGGATAAAATATATGTGAGCAAAATATACCAAAATGTTAAGAGTTATCTCTGTAATGTGATCACAGGCATTTTTTTAAATACTTGTCTTGATTTTTCAAGAGAACACTGTTATCAGCAGTATATAAACAGAATTTACAAAAAACAAATCAAGCTAAACAAACAATAGCTTCTTTTTGGCTTGAACTGTAAGATTCAGCAGATGTTATATTGGAATTTTAGTAAAGGACAGAATATGGTCTCCTGAGATTTTACTGACAAAATAAATTTAAATCAGTTAGGATCAGAGAAACTGCAGGTTAAAAAACAGGGCGGAAAGTAAACAAAAGAAAATAATGACATGATCATCGAGGGCAGATACTAATGAAAGACCTGCAGTATCAGTCAACAATAAACTGTAGGGAATAAAGGCGGAGCCTAGGTAGCACGTGGAATATTTAAGACAGGAAAAAGCACTGGTGGGAAATAAACATGGGAATGGTGGTGGGGAAAGTTAATAATTAAGGATCTTTGTGAAAAGTATTGTGCTGGCCTCTTTCATGTATTGTTTACTATTCATACAAAATCATTATTTCTAATTAAGAAGTAATTGAGAAAATTAAGAGTAATAAAAGACATTAAATAGGAATACTGACAAATACATTGACATTTATTTGGTTAACTATAATCTGAAAAATAAAACCTATTGATAGTAGGTATCTCATAATCAGGAAAGAAAAACCATAGAAATTAGCATGCTAAACATTGATAGAAGTGTATATAATGTGAAAGGAAATACTCAAGGTTTTTGAGGGGTTTTTTTTGTTTGTTTAGTGTAAGCTCCGCATATTACACTTAAAAACAAAGGTATAAGGATAGTTTGCCCCTCTTCCTACAAGTATGATGATATTATGCCTGGAGCACTGTATCTCATTATAAGAGATTTATTCTGGTAAAGACAATAAAGTCCATAAAAATACTAAAGTGTGCACATGGAAAGCCTAACTAAATGATAATTTGGATGAGTCATAACATATATGAAAAGCATAAGCACTTGGGGGAAATGATGTGGCCTGATCTAAATAGGACAAGTAGGATAAGTGGGATAAAAGTAAGGAAAGAAAAAAAAATAGGCCAAATATCAATAAAAACTTTTCAATAGTGGGAACTATCAAAACCAGAAGATTTGGCCCCAAAGGAAATTCATGATTGTGGAAGATTTAATACTTGAGTGAGTCAACATGAAAGAATAACTAATCGAGAACAGTTTTAAATTTTATGCTTCTATAGATTCATTTGTAAATAAACTATTGAGCAAGGATGCCTCATTTATTCATCAGCATCAGAGAACAAATTGTTCCAGAGACGTCAGTTCCCCAGATAATGCAAGCCTCTCAATAGGAACATATTTTTCTTTCATTTTGATCTCTTTAATGGAGAATTATTTAAATTGCATTACTTATGTCCTTGGCTTCTTAAACATTAGAATACAGAATTATGATATGTGAAGGCAGAAGTGTGTATGGAACGGACTTTGGAACGTGGGGTCATGACAACCAGTGGTGCAGCCTTGGTTCACAGAAAGTAGCTGTGACCTGGAAGATGGTTACTGCTGTGGTTCTTTTTTTAAAATATCTGTAAATAAAAGTACAAGAGAAGATGACCTTTACAATTCCTTCATTTAAATGCTCTAATTCTTGAAATCTTCTTCTTTATTGCACTTATGTGTCTCTATATTAAATATTTTAGACACCCTTTTCAGCCAATGGACCTTAGCTGAGGCTTTATATAAAATGTTACACTCATCAAATAAAAGACATGTGCTCGATAATACTTTTCCTTGATACTCAAAAGCTCCCTCACACTGTTTTTAAAAGGACCTTCAGGTTCACAGGTAGGTAGGTAACTAAAATTGAGGCTGCTGGAAGTCTGACTACCAGGTAAATGGGAATAGACCGTAGTCTTATTTTTAAGGTCAGGGCAGAGATAATATCTATTGAGCACTTTTTAAGTATCAAGCTCTGCTGTGCATTTTCCATGCATATCTCATTTACTCTTTCTTCTGAGATGGACACTGTTATTACTTTCATTTTATGGATCAGGAAACTGAGGTTCAGAAAGACTGAGTGACTTACACAGCTAGCCAATGTTCTTAACCAGTAAGCAATACTTAACTCTGCAAATGCAAAATCATATGGGGCTTAAGTTAGAATTTGTGAGTTAAATCTATTTCCATTTTTTCTGGCAATTTCATACAATGTACAATTAATTAATATATATTCTTGTTTGTGTCTCCTCATTTATATGTGTATACAAGTAATTTTTCCATGATAGGTAATGGGAAGTTGGATAAGTGGTAAGGGGGATATTAGCATTCTAAAGTTATATGTATGATAAACAAAATTTATTCATTAATTCCTTGTGTAATTAAACATAAGTCTACTTTTTAAGAGATTTGAGACATAATTCACATACAGTAAGCTGTGCAATTTAGTAAGTTTTGACAAAGGTATTATACTTATAAAACCACTACCATATTCAAGATAATGAACATGTCCATTGCCTCAGAAGTTTCCTTCTGGTCTGTACAGTTCCTCCCTGCCATCCCCTGCTCGTCCACCAGGCAAACACTGATTGCATTTCTGTCACTATAGATAAGTTTACATTTTCTAGAATTTTTAATAAATAGAATAATCTATCTGTACCTTTTTTTGCCTGGATTCTTTCACTCAGTATTATTTTGAAATCCATCCATGTTATTGTGTTTGTCAATAGTTCATTTCTTTTTATTGCAAAATAGTATCTTATTGCATGGATCTATCACAATTTGTTTACCCATTCACCTGGTGATTGACATTAGGGTTGCAACAGTTGTTGGCTAATACAAGGAATGCTCCTATGAACATTTGTTTACGGGTCTTTGTATGCACACACACTTTCATTTCTCTTGGGTAAATACTTGGAGTGCAATGACTGGCTTCTATGATCACACACACACACACACACACACACACACACACACACACACACTGGGGGTGCCAAAAAATTGTATACACATGACTTGTATTCATCTTTTGTTATCAGTATATACTGAGTATTACAATTTTAATACAGTTTTTTCCTTTCTTAAAATGTGTATATCTTCTCTCTCTCTCTCTCTCTCTCTCTCCATATATACATAAATAAACTTTTTAAGAAGCTATCAAACTGTTTTCCAAAGTGATTGTGTCATTTTACGTTCCCAGCAGAAGCATGCAGGCTTTCCAGTTCCTCCATATCTACATGTACTTGGTATGGTCAGTCTTTTTAATTTCAACAATTCCAGTGGGAGAGTAGTAGTATCTCATTATAATTTTAATTTGCATTTCCCTAATGATTAATGATGTTGAGCACCCTTTTTTAAAAATTTTTTATTAAATTATTTTTTATTATGAAATACACATTTTTTAGAATTAGTTTCAGCTTTTATGTTCTTTTTGCCATCAATATAGTAGCTCTAATGGTGAAAATTCTGTTCACAATTTTTACCCATTTTTAAAACTTCGTTGTTTATTTTACTATTGTTTTGAGAATTCCTTATATAGTCTTATCGATAGACAGAAGTCCTAAACCCAATATATGATTTGCAAATATTTCTCCCAATTTGGGATTTGTCTTTTCATTCTCTTAACATCTTTTGAAGGCAGAATTTTATAATTTTGATGTAGTTCATCATTTTTATCTTACATGAGTTGTGTTTTGGTATATTTAAGAAATTTTGCCTAACTCTATGTCACAGAGGTGAAAATGTTTTTAATTATAACATCAATGTCTTTTATACATATAAGAGTATTCAGGCTGTTTTTCTTGAGTGAGCTTTGGTAATTTTTGTTTTTCTAAGAATTTGTCCACTTCATGTAAGTTGTCAAATACATTGGTGTAAAGTTCACAATATTTTATTCTAATATCTGTGGAGTCTGTAGCGTTGACAGCTCTTTCATTCCTAATATTGGTAATTTATGTTTTCTCTTATTTTCCCAGATAGGTCTGTCTAGGTAGGTTTATCAATTTTATTGATGTTTTTAAAGAACCAGCTTTTGGTTTCAATGATTTTCTCTTTCTGTTTTCTATTTCATTGACTTACACTCTGATCTTTATTATTTTATTTTTTCTGCATGCTTTGAGTTTAACTTTTTTCTTCTTTTTCTAGTTTTTTTTTAATTGGAAAGCAGGTCACTGTTTTGAGGTCTTTCTTCTTATCTAACACAGTCTTATTGTTCTGTTTCTCTTCATGCCTGGGAATTTTTTATTGAATGTCAGACATTGTGAATTTTATCTTGTTGGGTGCTGAATATTTTTAAATTCCTATAAATATTGTTCAGCTTTGTTCTGGAATATAGGTAAGCTGCTTGAAAATAGTTTGATTGTCTCATGTCTTACTCTTAAGGTTAGTGGGGCCACAGCAACATTTATTCTAGTGTTAGTTATTTTTCACTATTGAGGCAACAACTTTCTGAGTACTCTATCCAATGTCCCATAAATTGCTAGTTTTTCCAGTCTGACACATGGGAGCAGGCACCATTCCAGGTCCTAAATGAGCTCCAGGCACTGTTTCCTCTAATTATTTAGGGCAATTCTTTCCCTCCTCTGGGGTAGTTTCTTTACATGCATGCATTGATCGGTGCTTTACTCAATCTTCAAGGACAATCCTCAGAAAACCTCTGAAATTCTCTATCATCTCCAACACTCTGTCCTGTGAACTGCAGTCTCCTTCTCTTTTCAGATTCTCAATTTCATTTCCTCAATTCAGGGGGTCAGTCAGCCAGGTTCTGCCTATCTCCCTGCACCACAGTCTGGAAACTCCCTTGAGCCAGTAAGCTAGGGCAATCATGGGGCTCATCCAACTTGTTTCCTGTATCAAAAAAATTATTCTCCTTCCTTGCCTGATGAGATCCAATATCTTGAAAACTGTTGTCTGATATATTTTGTCTCATTCTTTAATTATTTAAGAAAGGAAGATAAATCTGGGACTCCTTATTCTATATTGGCCAGAAGAAGTAAATATACTTTTAAAAATCTTATTAAATATCACCATAAAAAATAATAAATAAAATAAAAAATAAAAATAATAAAAGCCTGACCTAAAAATTTGTTCATACTAAGAATGAACAATCATTGTGTAGTAGATCTTATTACTATTTGCATGTATTTGGTGCCACTCTTTCTGGGAGGATTTTAAACTTCTCCTTATTGAGTTCAGGTATGTCCTTGTGACATGCACCAATGAAAACTGAATGGAAGTGTCATATGTCATTTTTCAGCAGAAGTTTTAAGAGTCAGTCTATGGTTTGCCACGTTCTCTTTTGCCTCTGTCACAGTGGCTGTCCCTGTCCCAAAAGGAAGTGGCTCCTGAAGCTTAGACCCCAGTGTGAAACAGAACCTCAGAAGACTTAGGGTGGACCTCACCCTTTTTGTTGCAAGCTGTGTAGCCTACCCTGATACATGCTATAAGGAAGGGACTAGTTTTAGTTTCCAGAGTATCAAATAGTTAATTCTATCTAATTCAAAGTCTTATACCATGCTCATTTAACTTAAGAGAGAGTTGTGATTTCTTAAGAACTATTCACTGAATGCCACTGCATACCAGGACTGTGATAGGCTTTGAGAACACAAAGACGAGAACAAAAAGGATACATTCTGTTTCCTCAATCATTCACAGTGTAAGGTTGTGTGTAAATGAAGAGACATTTACAATTAATAGCGTATGCTTTAATTGTGGTGAACAGGCTTGATGTGGAAGCCCATAGGGGGCCTTCTTTATCCAACCTGTGACGGTCAATTTAGGCTTTCCAGGGGAGAAACAGCTGAGCTAAGTCTAAAGGAAAATAGGAAGTTGGGCTGGTAGAAAAGGGAGACAAAAGCATCCCTGGCATAGGAAGCAGCAACTCGAGTGGTTCCATGTTATATGTAGGCATAGCACATCTGAAGACCAAATAAGAAATGAGGCCATATGAATAGTTCTCTCCTTGAGTTATCTCATAAATTTATTTCACTTCTACAAATATTTATTGAGCATAGCACCTGCTAGAGTAAAGGCAACTAAGATGAAACCACTATTTCCCAGAGTCTTAGAGTCTAGACCCTCTAAAATTAATAAATAGAAGCATTAAAGAGTTATGTTTGCCAATCTGTAAGCCTATAAGGACATAAAATATGAACAGAAACAAAGGAGGGGCCAGCTCTGCTTGATAGGAAGGAGTGGTACAGGTGTCCCCCACTTTTTGAAAGTTCACTTTATGCCACCTTGTTTTTATAAAAGACTTATACTAGTGTAGTAGTCCCTAACCCTTATCCACAAGAGATCCATTCCAAGGCCCCCAGTGGATACCTGAAATTGTGATAGTACTGAATGCCACATATACTGCTTTCTCCTACACACACATACATACTTATGATAGGGTACTTAATGTGTCCAGCACCATCTCATGAGGCAAGCTAACTATCAGTTCACCCCAGGAGAGGTAAACCCATATCACCTGAAAGGAATATTCTTGCATAGTGGTCTCATGAAGTTGTTTACCGCTTTGGATTATACAGGTCTTAACAAGCACATGCCACATGGCAACAAGCCACCTGTGTAAGTACATGACACTTGGCTATCTATAACAAGCCCATCTCTTCTGGGTGTGGAAATCCACCATCTTGCTTCCATCCAAGATGCAGCTTCTTTCTATAAGTTCCCGTAACAAACTCCTTTTTCCCCCTTTAAAGCCCCTCTCAAAAAAACAAACAAAAATTTTATTTTCTCCCATCAAAAAGACCAGAGAAACTGACTACAATAATTCTATGTGCCAGAAAAAAAAGCACAATTGTTGTAATATATATATAGATAGATAGATAGATAGATAGATAGATAGATAGATAGATAGAGATAGATAGATAGATAGATAGATGGAGAAGGAAATGTGTTTCATTCTGTTTGTTATTTCTTGGCAAATATTGTCATATTATCAGGGACTTTACAAAAGAAAAAGTAAAGCAATTTAAAGAAAGACAAGCGATAGGATGACTCTGGGATTGAGAATTCATCAGATCAGCTCAAAAATATAATCAAGCACCCATAATATTCTCATATTTTGCTGTCATCTTTGGGTCTCAGCTTTGTGTACAGGCTGGGTTCCTCATGGTATCAAAGACTTAGCTATTTGAAACATCACATCAAAGCAAGTAAAAAGAATGATGACAAGGAGTAGGAATCTAGTCCTTATGGCTTTATAAGGGTTCCTCAAAAAGACATTCTTGAAGTGGGGCAACCATAATTGGTTTAGACCTGTTAACGTTCCCTCAAACACATGATTATATGGAAGAAGTTGCATGTCTAAGCACAACTTCCTGCTGGTAGGAAGGGGACAGAATGGATATTGAGTAGACAACTAGTGCGATCTGCTATTGTGTTTACTTAAACTCTTGATGTAATTCTGGAATTGCTAGCCTCTTTCTTCAGTCTCTCAGCCCTTGGAAATATTTCCAGCAGGACCTACTTGAAGATACAAAACATAAAGTATCTTACTGATCACATAAAAGGTTAAGCACAACCTAAGGGTTGGCTTGAGCATAGATCAGGTTTGAAGGGAATTTCTGCAACTTTGTAAAATAAGAAAGAAGGTAGAAAACAGGTAAAATTAATGCATTTTTATATAGTCTTCCTTATAAATTCAAAATCTATTCTTGAAGAAATATGATTAGGATTTGCAAATAATTTACAGGAGGAAAGCAGTTTGAAACAGTCTTTTTAGGACTGCAGATGTTCCAACTCAGAAATGAAACTAAACCTTGAGCAAAATGTTTGGTTGAGGAAATTTCCTCCCTTCTTTACTAAAGCCCTTTCCACACATTAAAAGTATGAAGGGTCATTTCTCATAACAGAAAAACATAAATAGTGTTCCTACATCTTTCTGAAAGTATGAACTCATGGTACTTACAACGCCTCATGAGATGTTCCCACAAAGGCCAGAGCTCCAGGTAGCATGTGAATCATATGAGAGTCACACGCTGGGCTGTGAGTTAGGGCAGGGGGATCTTCAAGGCAATTTCTATCTCTAAAAAAAATGTTATTTTATACTTTCCAATTTCTCAGTATTTTGTGATCCAGCACACTCCTTACAATATTTTTGAAAACAAAAAGCAATTAGACTTATCAGCTGTAACCTGGACAAAGCTCGCAAACACTGTGTAGTGAAAGAAGCTAGATTAAAGAGGAAGCATACTGCGTAACTCCATTTATATGAAGTCCAAACCAGACAAAACTAAATGATAGCCATCAGAGAGTGGTTGCTTGGGGTGGAAATGGAATGGAAAGGGCCACGTGGGAATTTTATGGGGTACTGGAAATTTTCTATAAATTGTTTTGGGTGGTGGTTACACAAGTGGATAACAATTGTCCAATTGTCTTCAAACGGGAAACAAATTCCACACATTTTATTGTATGTAAAGTATGACCAAGCCTAAAAGAATCATGCTCATGAAGAAGTCATCAATCTGAAAACATTCTAAAAGTATTTCTCTCAGGTAATGTACACATAGGATTAAGGCAGATTATTATTTTAAAGACAGGTTACATAAACGCCTATTTTCTAAAATTCTAAAAAGTTATTTGCTGAAATTATTTTTTTCTTGTCTACAATCTTATATCTAAAATGTAGTAGCAAGCAGAATGTCATACACTTTATATAGCCTTCTGTAAATGCTCATTACCCATTGACATATAAATACAAAAAAAAAGAGAAAGGGTTTATTTTTTAGTGTCTAGTCTTTATATCAGCTTGCTTGCTCAGAAGATATTTTTATGCTGTGAGAATCACATATTTTTACTTTGAAGGCATCTCTGTTTATAAATGTGCACACCCTGAGCTTGTCCTTAAGCAAAATACTGGCCCCTGTCTGACACACCCAATGTCGATGAGGGGTAGAGAATTTCTTTGTAATGGGTATTTTTGTAGCAGGAAAACAGGAGAGACAGCCAAAGAGAAACAGGCACCTGTTGAAGTAATGAGAGAGTTTTTCAGGCACTTCTTAGTCCAGAATGTGTTTTAATTCCATCCAAAATCAAAGAGGTTACAGAAAACCCCTCCCAGCACAGTGCAGATAGATGAAAGATCACAGAGCACAGGGGAGGAGAGGTGACAGGGCTCTCACAATGCCCACACTGTCTGCGTCGCCTGTACTCACTGGGCACCAGAATAAAAATGACAAAGCTATGCAGACCAGAGACCTGTGTATTCGTAGTAGAAGTCCAATTCTGCAAACCCTGGACATGAAGCAATTGCAGCCCAAGAAACTTTCTGTATAATTAGAAACAACTCTGCTACCAAATGGACCACAGAATGCACCAGAGTGTGGTGCACATGCATAAAATGCATCTAGAAGACCCAAAGGTGGTCAAGTCGATGAATGCAAAGATATAAATTCAGGCATGCAGGAAATTTGTTTATTATAGTTAAGAAATTTACCCTAGGTTTTAATGGAAAAATTGGTCATTCACACCGGCTGACACCGTAGTTTACACCTGAAAATTATTTACTACACATGGTTTATTCTACAGAAGAAATTGCATTCTTCTTGCTTATTTATTTTCTTATCTTTATAATATGGCTTGAACTAGTATAACAACTACAGCTACTGTCTGGAGATGTCCTACTTTCAGAGCAGTTTGCATTTACTGTTTTGGAGCCCCCAGTAAGAACCTCTTAAAAGATATAGGACAAAACCAGACCGTGTGAGGCTCTATTACTGATGATATGTTTGTTCAGTATATTCTTGGCTTTCTGAGCAGAGACATGAGGATACTGCAAAGTCAGTTCTTAAGTATTTCCACCAGCAGGTTTTTGACCATTGTTCTATTGTTATCTTGGTCAGTCGTGTAGTTCATTGTGTAGTTCATAAACACACAATGGTCATTTTCTTCACTAACACCTAATGTTGCTTTGCCAAATATGCATCTGTGGATGACTGTTTATATTAGCCATTAAGTAAAGACACATACACAACCGCCTGTCTTTCCAAGTCCAGGCGGACCATCTTGAGTTGAAACAGGATGAGCAGTATAAACAGAATGGCATATAAAGTGTGATACAATATACAGAGGACAAAGTATGCAGAAAGGGTAACTGATTAATAAAACATGGCTGGCCTTGATTTAGTTTATAAGAAACTTAAGACATTTATCAACATCTGTCTGAACCCAGTTCCAGTCTCTTGGACTCTGTTGTGGATAAGCTGATTAATAAAAGATGATGCCTTAGGAAGGAAGCTTAGATCTTTGTAAGCAACGACAAAGGAAAAGGCAGGGCTGAATCTACATATGAAAGGAAATTGTGAAAGTAAACTAGTTTACCACTATATGCCTGGCTGCCACTTCCCTATAACATTTCATCTCCCTCCCATTGGCTCAAGTCTGGAAAAATAAGGAATTTCAAAAATTAAGTGTGGAATTAATTTACAAGACAGATTGTAGGGTTGTTTTTTTTCTTTACTCTGAAATATAATCTGGTTCCCTTGTGGCTTCTTCCTCTTGGTGTTCTTAACTTTGCAGCTTTCCATGTTTGTTTTTCATTTGTATCCTTGATCTTTTAGTCTTTTCTTTCCTCTTAGCTAGAATAAAGCACCAGTATTGAACAAGTGCCTCCCTTTGCCAGCTGATAAACAGCTGCCCAGTAAACATTGCACTTAGGAAACAATCAGTGTCCTGGTTTTGTCTTCTGGTTGGTCATTCCTTCAGCCACCTTGCAGCTAACATGTTTAAATCACATCCAGTCACTTTGGGATTCCTTCATTCAACATCATGACCGAAGACTCAGAAGTAAAACAACAGTAAATGTACTAATGCCTGGTAATATACTTATCTGCCCAAACATCCCGTTATCTCTGAAAGGTCCAGGAAAAATTTTAGGAGGAGTTTCCATAGATGAGGGAGGGAATTAGAATCGTTAGATTTTTTTATGCACTGCATGAAAATACCTGCCTTCCTAAATACTAATTAAAGAAGCACAAAAAAGCTAAACTTACATGATCAGCACATTTCATTAATAATGAAAAAATAGTAAACTTGGGAAAATTTTAAACTTTACAACTCATGTCGTTATAGTACGGGAAAGCCCTGGTCACTCTGATGGTAGGCTTTGTTGTCTACAACTCAGTTTTACATCTGTGTCTAGAGTTTAGATTGGATATTTGATAAGAGTCCAAACAAATAATTTGAGGAGGAAAATCGGTGGGGGTGAGGTAACGCTGAGTGTGGGTCCACTTGAAGACCTGGAATGCTTATCCGTCACCTTGTCCATCCATATTCATCTAACCAACTGACGAGTCCCACAAGTACAACCCTTCTTTGTGCTCTATGAAATTATTTGGGTCAAATTCACTGTATATCAGAGAAAACAGAAGCCAGGGGCAGGAAGAAAACAAAGAAAAATATTCTAAGCTACTGTTACAAACTGAGATCTGAGAACATTATGGTGTTCTGATTATCATGTTGTAGGACTTGGTCCTCTGAAACCAAAGACTTTAATTTATATAAAACTTTTATTTATGTATAAATAAATTTAAACGACACAAAGAAGAAGCAGCCAAAGTCTCAACGGGGGGACTGTAGGAATCACTGTTGCAAAATTGGTTTATAAATCAATCTAAGGAGTCAAACAGCCCAGCACAAGAGGAAGGCGGGAAGCCAGGCGGCCAATGTCTATTATAGGGAGTTTCTGCTATTTTTGACATTCCTATTCCCTAGTTAAGTGCAAGTGGTCTAAGAATTCTTCTTTTTAAGACTTTTTTTTCTTTGTAATCTGAAACAGTCCTTCACACAAGTTAGTAACTTGCCATGCCAATCATGAGAACATGATAAATATTAAATAGTTAAAATTAAGTAAATACGATTTGCTTAGGCACTGATTTGTGTACATGCATACATATGCATATGTATATGTGTGCATGTATATGTACTCATATATTGGGTTGTCGGAGAAGTCGTGACGTATTTTTTCTATGTTTTTCGTTGCAAAAATGTGTCATGAATTTTTCGACAACCCAATATATGAAAGAGAAACTACCTTTATAGCTCATATATATGTTACCCGAAATGAATAGTGTCATGTGAAGTTGTGACGGAGCCTATATGCTGTTGCTTTTCTTGTGGAGGTGTGTGTGTGTGTGTTCTTGTTTGAGCAGCTGCTGACAGGAGCTGGGGAACTGAGACTGATAAAGCTGCAGGAGGGCTGTGCAGGCATAACCTTTACTTCATGCAGGAAAAACCACTATAAATGAGAATCGGGCCAGGCTGGGCAAAGCTGAAGCACAACTGTCCGGTAATGTCCAACATGTGGTGTTATTTAAGGCTGAATCCCCCAGGGCCTGGGAACTGTACTGCTGTTGGAATATCGTGATCTGACGAGATTGCCCTGGTGGGGTCAGAGAGGGAGACCACACTCTTGTGGGTGAGAGGTCAGATTTCCCTTGAAGGGAGGGGCATTGGTACTCCCAGGCATCGTGGGAAGTAGGATCCTGGGTCAGGAAATTGGGACTCCGAAAGAGGTCTTCAACAGGGTACTCCTTGAAGACTGAGATGTGTCATCCGGTGCCTGTTAGTGTCGTTCATACTGAATAAGAAGCAATTACAAACATTCTGTGATTCTGCTGGATGTGCAATTCCAGGGCTCCTGCCCACACACATCACCCCATGAACACATAAGTCACTTTATTCCTGAGGGTCCCTAAGAGGATGTATGGCTTCACTAAGGTATCATGGAACAGCAGGTACACAAGCATGAACTGAGCAATGACTTGGGTTCTGGTTCTTGCAACACCACTTATTAGCATTTCTTGACTAAACCACTGCTGCTCCCTCCATTTATTCATTGATAAAAGGGAGAAAACAATACTTGTCTTTTCTGTGTTCCAAGCATCTGGTGAGGATGACATAAGAGAAAGGATGTGAAAGTGATCAGTGAACCATAAAGAATTATTCATTTACATACCCTCCTGACTTAGCTCTGAGCACTAGCTTTCCCTCTGCCTGGAATACTCTTCACCAGATATCCTAATGGTTGTTTCCTTACTTTCTTCAAGTGTCTGCCAAATGTCATGTCAGAGAGGCTTTCTCTGGTTGCTTTGTAAAAAAAAAAAAATAGCAATCTTCCCAACTCTCCTGTATTTGGCACTTGCCCTAACCCTGCTTTACTTTTCTTCAGTGCCCTTGCCACCATCTGACATATATATTTTGAACATTCCTTGATTGACTCCATAAGGAAGAGGATTTTTGACTATTTTATTCACTGCCCTCTCCCTTGTGTGTAGAATAGTGCCTGGCACCTAGTAGGCACTTAACAAATATTGTTGAATAAATTAATGAAATAACTTATTATAAGGGGCCAGCCGAGTGGTGCATTGGTTAGGAGTTGGCTTGGGACGCCAGCTCTGAGCAGCAGGGCCCTGGTTCAGATCCCACATAAGGGCCAGTAAGGCTGTGTCCTCTATAGCTGAGATGGTGAACAACCGCTCGACATGTAGCTGGGCTGCCGTGAGTCGCCGGCAAAGGTGTAGGTTGCAGTGGGGCTGGCCGGCAGCGGGCATGAGCTTTCGTGAGCTGCCATGAGCCACAGTGAGCCGCCGTGAATGGCTGTCCAATGGCCGGTGAGCGACTGCCTCACCTGGGAAGAGCGCAATGATACTACCAACATGGGTCAGTGAAGCAATGTCCTCCACAACTAGACTGAAGAATAACAGGACAGCAACTTGTCTGTTCCCCTTCCCCGATTCCCCAACGCTGTTCCCCTCCCCCAATTCCCCAATAAAATCTTTAAAAAAGAAAGATATTATTAGAGCTGCCCAAGACTCCACAAAATAACTATATCCCAAAGTTAAAAAGAAATTATTCGACTGTTATAGTCATCCAAATGCTGGCATTTTATGAACTACTGACAAGCCTGTGATGAAAATCAGAAATATCTCTAGACTCATAGACATTTTCCCTGGCCTGAGAAATTTTGAAGCATGACTGTGAGAGCCTCCAATTGATGTTTGACTTTTTCCTCTGTTTTTCAAGCCATTAGGACGCAAGGACAAAAATCGCATCAGCAGGCAACTACACAAGGTTTCTCATGAACAAAAGTGTCCTGCAGGTCTAATAAAAAGATAACAAGCAAAGCATATTAAATTTCTCTTTTCACTGCCTTGTTTCCTTAGACATGGTGCCTGAGTTTCTCTGTCTTTCTCCAGGTTTCTCTGGGAATCCTGACTTTTGTAGGTGACTTTTTAATACAATGAAATGTATATAAAGGGTATTTTATTCTCTAAAACTTTTGAGCCTTTTAAAACTTGGTTTTCCTGAAAGTTAAAAGGCACTGACCTTCTGCTATGGTGCCTGTCACCTCTCTGATCTTATCTCCTACTCTCTCCTCCTCTAGCTCCACACCAACCACACAGGTATCCTTAAACATACAAAGCATGTTCCCACCTCAGGGCCTTTGCTCTGACTGTTTCTTGTGCCTGCAACTCTCTTCCCACAGATATGTACTTAGCTACCTCTCTCATTTCTTTTAAATGTTTGCTCAGATTTAACTTCCCAATGAGGCCAATGCGGACCACCTTACTTAACCTTGCCAACCGATCCCCCACTTGCTTCACAGCCCCTTCCCCCAATACCAGAGTTCCTGGTCCTCCTAACCCTTTTCTCCACCTTCTCCTTTTCCCCGTAGCATTTATCATCTTCTGATTCATTGTATAAGTTACTTTTCACTTGAATTTATTGTTTATTGTCTGACTCCCTCCTTCCAGAACATAACCTCCATGTTCTAGAGTAAGGATTGCTTTCAGCCCCCATTTCTGTACTCCAGAACCACACAGAGAAAGGTGGTCAATAAATAGTGTGGAATGAATGAGTTGACTTTAAAGATGAGTGACATGTTTTGTATATCTCTGGCTTTCCTTGTCCTGATTAATAATTTTAGGCATTCTGAAATCCTTTTTTTTTTGTAAAATATATGGCATCTAATTTGCTTCTGTTTCCTTCATAGGAAACATGCTACTTGAACAACACTTCAGTTCCACAGGCATGAATTTAAAACCTACTAGGAATCAGGCAATTCTGTTTCTGGTCAAGGGGGATATAGAAATGAATAAGATGTAGCCTCTAGTTTTAAGAAGGCAGACAGAAATAAATGTATTTCAGTATCATAAAACTAATAGTGGAAGTAGACTCAAAGTAAAGAGACATCCAGTGTGGAGAGATCCAAAATCTCCACGTGAGATGGAGAGAAGGGTATCAAGGAAGCCTAGAAGAGGTGATGTTTAAGCTGAACACGTTTTCTCAAGACGAGTCAGACTTCAATAAATATAGAAAGTAAGGAAGGTCATTCCAGGTGAAAGGAAGAACATTAATGAAGTCACCAAGCAATATGGTACCTACAGGGATGTATAAGCTCAGTATTGCTGTGCAGCAACATATAAGATAATTGGTTCTTTTTAAAAAAGTAACAACAGTGATAGCCTATACACAGAGTGCTTATGTGTCACACAGGGCTCTAAGCCTTTACACATTATCACATTCAGTCTTCCCTGCATCCTTTATAACATAGGCACTATTATTATTCCTATTTTATGGGTGAGGAAACTGAGGCGCAATTACTATATAAGATGATCAATACTACATAGGCCTTAAGAAAATAGGATGCATTTTTTTGTTGTCGTTTTTTATTAAAGCAGTTTTTGTTTTCACTAAAGCAACTAAATCAAAGTTTTATCTGGCTACATCCAGGCCTGATATACTCAGAGGAAAGCAAGAAAAAGTAATTGGTGATTAAAGGAAAAGAGAATTAAAAAAAATAAAGTCTTTGAAATTAGTGTCATTTAAAGCAAAACTGTGGGTTGTTGTTATTGTTGTTTTAGTGACATAAGGACTTTTAGTGCATATAAATGGAAAGAACAAATATTTCTTATGTGACTGGCAAGCTAAAAAGTATATGAAAAGTAGAGATAAGTATGCTTTTTAATATTTTACAGAAAGTTATATTAAAACTTTATAAAGGTCCACTGGATATTTATTTTCCCTCCTCTAGTAACAGTCTTAAATAAATATAATTACTTTTGGACAATAAAGTGCTTCAGCATCGTATACTGAAAACCAATAAAAAATACCAGTTACTTGGAAGAGTTCCTGTTTGGAGGCTGACCTGGCCCTTACACAACAGAGTCAGAAGGTGAAAGGTTAAAAGTGCGTTCTTGATTTTAGACTGAACATAAAGTGTAGATTCAGGGCTTTTTTTTTTTTTAAAGCCAAAGGTAGTTTTCTTTCCTTTTTTTTTTTTAAGTTAATTAACCATTAATGTGGACAGTCTCAAAGATCCCAGTCAATTAGGACACTTTGTGTGTAACTTTTCCAAGCTGAAGGCTGCATGCCCTCTGCATTTATAGGTAGTGTACTCTGGATAAAATCTCTTTGCAAGGAACAATAAAAGGCTGAATAATGCAGACCATGAGCTGAGGGTTGATGTAATAAAAGAAGTTCTCAATATTTTGGCACTTCCTCTCTGATGTAAAGTGTATGTTATTCTCATTTAGTGGGCGATGGCCAAGTGGAATAAGAGAAACGTGTGTTAATCCAGTGTGATTCTAAAGTGACAGTAAAAAGCATTTGCTGCATTTCCCATTTGGACTCTGTAGCCCCTTTGATTCACACCTATTTTTTCCAGATTATATCTCTGCCATTTTATATATATATGGCACTACCACATTCAATTCACACATTATAGCCTGCCGCACAGCGTAGGTTTTTTTTTAATCCCTAGAGATACAAATGACGGTATTTAATAATGTATTTTTTAAATTATTTAATATCAGTCAAACCATCAGGATCTTTTCTTTTTTTATACCACTTTATTGAGGTATGATTTACATACAAAAAGTTGTACGTATTTAATGTATTCAACCTGATGAGTTTGGAGATAAGTATACACTTGTGAAACCTTCACCTCAGTCTATGCTATATACATATCCATCAACCAAAAGTTTACTTCTGCCATTATTGTTATTATTATTATCATCATTATTATTATTATTATTATTGTTATTTGTGATAAGAATAGTTAACATAAGATCTACCCTCTTAGCAAAATTTTAAGTATACAGCACAGTATTAGCTAGAGGCTCCATACTGTACAATAGGCCTCTAGGACCTACTCATCTTGTAAAACTGAAACTTGCTACCCTTTGACTAACACCTCTCATTTTCCCTCTCACAACCTCTGGTAACCACAGGATCTTTTCTTAATGAGTGCTTGCATCTCTACTTTTAATACTGCCAACATTTCCATTTAGAAGAGAAACAAACTTCTAACACAAAGCCCTACATTTCTAAGTTTTATTTGTATATATAAACATATATTTAGATATAAATGTAGACCTGAGAACAATTTCAGAGGAAGAATTGACAAGTCTTAGTGACTAATTAGATGTAGAAGGTGAAGGAAAGAGAGAATTCAAGAACAGTTGAGGTTCCAGCTTGGGCAAGTTTGTGATTGGTGATGCTTTTCTCAAAGCCCAAATGGAATGGGACTATGGAGGAAGATGATAGTGCACGTTGAACACACTGGGCTTGAAGTGTTCTGTAAGATGTCCAGATGGACATCTGGTTAGTTGGGAAGTTTGGAAGCCAGTAGGTAGTTGGAAGTTTGGCTTGGAAGCTCAGGAGCGCTCTGGGTTGAAAATAAGGGTCATTAAGCATCCGGTAGGTAGTGGAAGCCAAAGGTACTGAGGAGCTCACTTAAGCAGAGCAAGTAGAATTAGAAGACAACATCCTAAGGAACCTCAAGGTTTTGAGGAGCTCCAGTGGGAGGAGAGTCACAGATGGACTGAGAAGGGGCAACCAGAGGGGCAAGAAGAAAATAAGGAGAGTCCAGGGCTCTAGAAGCAAAAGGAAATGCATGTTTCAAGGAGCCAAGTGGGCTCAATAGCAGAGGGTCACATAAAATTATAACTGCAAAGTAATCTTGGATTTAGCAATGATGATATCAGGGACCTTGATAGAATCACTTGCAGTTGATAAGTTTGTAATCATTCCATTATACTAATAGAAACAATAATCTTAAATTGATGATGTGGATTTCTACAAATTTGCAAACAGCACTTACATATAATGCTTCATTTCATGCTTGCAATACTTTTGTTAATTAGATGTGACTGCTTCCATTACATAGATGAGAAGAGAGCAGCTTAGAGAGGCCAAGTAATTATATAATAATAATAATAAAACAATAATAATATAAGATGGTCTTTTCAGAACATGCAAGGCATTGTGCTAAGCATTTACTTTGCACCAAAAGACTGCAATGTAAGTTTTAGTAATTCAATTTAAGGATGGTCCAGAGAAATGAAGTAACTTTTCCAGGTTCATACAGAAGTGGCAAAAGGGGGCTTTAAACTTAGACTGCTGGATGCTGAAGTCCTCACTCTTTCCACTATGAAAGCCTGCTTCACCAGTTGTTCAGGTTTTCTGGCAAATATCACTTAAAAAATTCTTAAAAATCAATGTGTATTCTTGAAATCCAATAATTTTGCAAACTGAATTATATTCCTCCTTTTTTATGCTATAATTTAAGAGATGTGTCCTCCAAGGGAAGAATATACCTTTTAAAAATAGTATTTAGTTACACAGAAATCATATATTGAAGGTAAAATAGCTCTCTAATAAAATATCAACCAAGAATTCCATAATGTAAATACTATACTGATATACTGAAGACAGTACTGAAATCCATAAATAGAGGTGAGCATCTTGAGGGAAGAAAGGGAAAAATGCTGCTTTGTTGGAGAAATTCCCAAGGGAAAATTTCCAAGATGGTGGCTCAGATAAATCTTCTGCATCTTTTTTATTTCACTTGACAAATATCTGAACCCTTTAGTTCTAGTAGTAAAGCTGCAATTACCTAGCATTCATTTTTCTACCACAATAATGGTAAAAAAATGAAGGCTGTTTTAGATGAATATAAATTATGTATATACATAATTTTTTCCTTCTAATAAAACTGATCAGTTAGAGTAACAGTGAGAAGCTTAAGCTAAGTTTGGACCTAAGTTTGGATTGATTGCAAAATTCTTCAACTTTCAAATGTTTTAAAATTTTCCTAATGAAATATTATTTAAAAAAATTAGGAAGGAAGAAAAGGAAAACACCAAAACATGAGGAATGTGGGCCGGCCGAGTGGCACGATGGCTAAGAACTGGCTTGGGATGCCAGAGGGCCCCAGTTCAGATCCCACATATGAGGGCCAGTGACACTGCCCTCTACAGCTAAGATGCTGAACAACAGCTCAACCTGGAGCTGGGCTGCCGTGAGTCGCCAGCGACGGTGTAGGCTGCAGCCCCTGTGGCAGTGGATTGCCATGGGCTACCATATGTAGCCAGTAGCTAGTGTGAGCGGCCAGCAGCCGCAGTGAGCGGCCATCCAGAAGCCGGCTACTGATCTGCCTCACCCGGGAAGAGCGCAATGATGGTGCCAACTTGGGCCAGTGAAGCAACGTCCTCCACAACTAGACTGAAGAACAAAATGACAGCAACTTGTCTGTTCCCCTTCCCCCGATTCCCCAATAAAATCTTTAAAAAAAACAAAACACGAGGAATGTAATAAACTCCAGGTCCATGAAAGTTTACTCTATGAATATAGCTGAACCACCAGCCCCCACCACAAGTATTTAATTAATATATTCATTCTAAATTGAAACTGAGTTGTTTTATAAGAAAGATTAGATCCAAATAGAACTAAAATAGAGCTGGTTTCTGTCCACAAATTTGTCTCCATAACAAAGTTATCAAAATTCTCACATTTTTCTAACTTTATTTTCATTTCCAGAAAACCATGAAAAGTACGGCACTGGTTTACAAAAATTTTTAAATGTAAATTGAATTTAAAGTTAGTAAATGAGTTATGATATAAGCTAATTATAAAACAAACTAATTTAAAAATGTTATTCTAAATCAGGAAGTAAGGTAACCTTATAACCTAGTTTGGAGAAAAGAGAGAGTAAGGAAAATCAAACCCTCTTCCCTAAATACAATCGTTATATTTTTTTCTGGCCTTTTTGTTTTCTAAAGATGCTTTTAAATGGCTGCAAACATAAAAATGCAGACCCTGCTTTTTTCACTTAGTGTTATATGTTAAGTGTTTTTCTATGTCAACATGTTTAACATATTAAAGGTTGCATAACCTGTCACTATTATAAACAGTGCTGTGATGAATCTTCAACTGTACGGCTTGTTTTACATTTTGGATTAGATTGCTGGAAGTAGGATTACTGGGTCAAAGAACATGAAATTTTAGTGGCTCTGTGTATTAATAAACTGCTATCTGAAACTGCTGTATTAATTTATATTGCAACTGTAACGTAGAAAGTTATCTTTGCCAGCCTGGAGAATTATAACTTTTCAAAGTTTGCAAATTTAACATGCAAATGACTGCACCTTATTGTTTACATTGGTATTCCTATAAAATATTTTAAAACAGCCTCCTTCTGCCCACCATGTGAATTAACAAGCAGAAAATAAGACAGTGAGTGGATTTCATTATCCTTCTGGTTATAATTATTTCCTCATTGCCCACCCTGGCAAATTAAAATTCCCAGCTCTCGTCTTCAAAGTCCAGTTCTCTGTCTCCTCGCCTGACTTGATGGTTCTTTTCCAATGTGTCCCAAAGTCCCCTGAGAAGCACCACCTGGGACACTTGGTGAACACACATGAAGGCTTGGAGCCCTATGGAGATCCCTGAGTTAGATTCTCCAGGGTGGGGCTTCACTGTGCCCTGACATTACCCTTTGCATTTGTTTCTTTACAAATCCCCTTGGTTTCCTTTCTTTTATGGACTTTTATGCCAGGAATAGTCAGATTCAATTCAAATCTCATTTTGGAGAGTATTTTCACCAGGAAATCTGCATAGATTAGGCAAGAAACTAATTTAATGTTTAGTATTAAAATGATGATGATGAAATATAGCTAAAAGTGAATGCTGCTGGTCTTTTCCATCTGCAAACACACTTCACATTTAACTTTGTAGGAAACAGAGCTTTCAGGGTGGGGGATACCAGGTGGCTAGATGCTTTTGCTCTAAGCAGACAACTCACCCCTTAGAGGGGGGAACAGAAAAGTTCAAGTAAAGTGAGTGGTTAGATGTGCTAGAGGCCATGGGGGTGAAGTGAGGATGGGGGTCAGCTTTTGAGTAAGTCAAGGAAGCCTGAATGCGAAAGGAGGGTACTTACTTGTCTGAGGTGTCCCCAAATTCGTCAGATCAGGCTAGAGAAATATTTTCCTCATTTCTGCTGTTATGACTATTTCAGTCTCAGGCTGATGTAGCCAAGAAAAGACCCGTCATATAGAATAGTTATATTACTAACAATGCCACATGTAATGTCTTTAAGTACTTATAATGTGCCTATCATGGTGCTAAGGTCTCTACATCATACATGATTTCACTTTATCCCTCACGCCATCACTTCATAAAGTGGGCACTAATATGATTCTCACTGTTTTACAGATTAACAAATTATCCTGATTAACAAATTATCCTGAAGTCACAACACAAACATCTTGGACCTTGGGTGGCTGTTTTTATATACAGGATTATAAGCTCCCCAAGGTTAGCAACCATATTCTATGGGGTCAAGTACTCACAGGAGGTAGGTCATGGGACAGGGCCAAATCAGATAACTGTTCAATATGTGAATTGAAATACAATGAAAAAATTGATTAAAAGGTCTCTTGTGATTCTTTATAAAAAGGTTTTTCTTAACAAACTAAAAAGTGAGTTTTTTTCAGAAACCACCATAATTCTCTGCTGCCTCTCCCTGCCTCTGCCCTTTTCCCCACTCCACTGCCAACATACATTCGGAAGCTCCTTTTCCTTTACAGTTCAGGTTCTAACTTAACTTATGAACTACTGGGCTTTTATTTTTCCAGACAATTGGCAAATGCCTCAGAGTCAGTAAACAATATTGTCTTTATCCCATTAAGATAAGCACATACCATTTTAAAATGCTAACTTGGATGCCTTTGATATAGGTCAAATCTTGGTCGAAATGATTGAATGCCTCCATTCACACTCTGGTGTTGATGAGTAGAGGCACATCATTGATCTAAAACATCACACATGCTCAGGTCTTAGAAGGCCCCCAAGAGGCCTGATACGTGTCCACACAACACACATTTTCTCAGCTTGAATTATGTGTTTGGGCTTAGATTCGTATTTCCTATAAAAGCTTCCGTCCATACTGGATGAAAGCAAGTAAGAACTCTGACAATCCTACTTTGATCTCGCTGGGTGCTGGCAGTCCTTCTCCAGCTTCCACAGGCAAAGAATGGCGTTCTCCTCATCTCCATCCCCCAATGCTGAGCAGCCCTCAGCGCCTGTTGTTCGAAGTCTCCATTTCCCCCGTCCCAAATCAGGCTATCATATAAAACCAGTGATGTTTTTGTGGCTCTGCTGGTATGACAGAAACTTGGGGCAAAGACTAAGAAAGCCCACATGACACTCCTACAGGTTTGAAGGCACTGCCAACTTGAAAGGCAGCCAGGGAGACCCTGTCCAGGGTTTGAAGCTGATCCTGCTCTCTCCCACAGCACCAGGATGCTGAATGAAGACTTAAAACACAAAGCAGCCTGGGTTTCCTTTCATGGACCACAATAAAATATGTGTCTTAAAAGAAAATGGTAATGAAACAAGAGGAAATGTTAGCCCAGCAAGATGATGTAAAGGATCCTTTTCCAGCTCCCAGGGAACCCTGTAAAGGTTGTTAGAAAGGCTCCCTCATATGTGTTTCTTAAGTTTCTGTTCTTCCAGATTATTCCTCTTAGAGCTTGAAACTGAAATGCCTCCCCCCTGGTGGCAATAAGACATTCAGCTTCCACTTCTAAAGGAACCCAAATGAGCTTCATCTTTTTGTGTTGTTACTAATCAGGGAATGCGACGATTTAGGTAAAGCGGCTGACTCTCCCTGCCAAATCTAGCTTAAACGAATTTTAAGGGTAAATGATTATAAAGGCATTGGAAAGGATAAAGAAAAAAGATAAAACTAACTTTTTCAAATTAAAAAAAAGGTCCATTATTTTGAGACCTAGTCAAGTTCTTGGAAGATTTACAAATATGCACCCAGAAGCAGCCATGACTCCTTCAACTTGGTTCTTTCCCTTGTTCTTCCTGTCTCCTTATCAATCTTTACCTACCTCCAATTTGTGATTACTTTATCTCCAGTTCAAAAACCATGCACTTCTATAGGTTACGGTCCCCACCGCCAGCTCTGAACTTAGAAATAACCTGAAGTTTATCTTGATCTTCTCCTACATCCAACAGGAGAAAGTGACTCTCTAGAGATTGGAATAGACATAGTAGAATGACAGAACAGTGCCAGAAAAATTAAATCATATGTGCAAGTCTATCAGTGTGTCCACAAGTATCACCACACTGGCTGTGTACTGTGCAAATGGCTTCTGTGAACATTTTCCTGAAATGCTTTTCAAACATTCTCTAAATTTCAATAAGAAAAAATAAACTCACTGAACTCCAAACATTACCTTCATCTTTAAAAATATTTTTTACATCATTGTTTTGCTGTGTTTCACATCTTTGAATTTTGATGAGCCTTAAAAGGCTGATGCCCTCTTCACTTTATGAATGAGAAAACCAAGCCACAGAGCTTATTTATGTCAGAACTACAACTCAAAGGAACAACGTTTTGCTAATTTCTATTATTTATTTTTCAAAACCACCTCAGGAAGTTGTTTTTACTCCTCTTACAAGACATGGTATGTTTAACTTTTAAAATAAATTTATATTTTTGAGGTTTGTATTTCTAAGCTCCTCTTTCTTTAGATATCTTTTTTATTCAACATTTTTCTCTATCTCCATGGTATTTTCAGCCTTTTAATTATTCTGATTTCCTCCCTGCATTTGATCTGTATTCCCCCTGGTTTCCTTTCTCTCTCTCTCTCTCTCTCTCTCTCTCTCTCTCTCTCTCTTCTCTTCTCTCTCTCTCTCTCTCTGTCCCTTCCCATCCCTCTCTCCCCCTCTCATCAATTTCTACAATCTATTTGTGTACTTATCTTTTTCCTTCTTCAAAATTTCATTCTGTCTCATTTTGTTTTTTTATAAACTTTCCCCCATAAGCTCTACCTCTCCCTACCACATCCCTTTGCATCTTGTTTTTATCTGTATTTTCCTTCTTCAATGCTGTTTTTATCAGAGCATTTTAAACCTTTTAAAAAAGTTATTTATCTCCTTTTTTGTACTGTTTCAACATGAACCCTTCATTTTATTGCCCTTTCAACACAGCAATGAAGGGGGGGAGGGGGGAGGGAGAGAGAGAGAGAGAGAGAGAGAGAGAGAGAGAGAGAGAGAGAGAGGGAGAGAAGAATAAATTACTTGGTGTGG